>NW_027488608.1:600000-900000 GCF_050948215.1 Halictus rubicundus
GGATAGGATAGAGGATAGGATAGGATAGAGGATAGGATAGGATAGAGGATAGGATAGGATGGAGGATAGGATAGGATAGAGGATAGGATAGGATAGAGGATAGGACAGGATAGAGGATAGGATAGGATAGAGGATAGGATAGGATAGAGGATAGGATAGGATAGAGGATAGGATAGGATAGAGGATAGGATAGGATAGAGGATAGGATAGGATAGAGGATAGGATAGGATAGAGGATAGGATAGGATAGAGGATAGGATAGGGTAGAGGATAGGATAGGATAGAGGATAGGATAGGATAGAGGATAGGATAGGATAGAGGATAGGATAGGATAGAGGATAGGATAGGATAGAGGATAGGATAGGATAGAGGATAGGATAGGATAGAGGATAGGATAGGATACAGGATAGGATGGGATAGAGGATAGGATAGGATAGAGGATAGGATAGGATAGAGGATAGGATAGGATAGAGGATAGGATAGGATAGAGGATAGGATAGGATAGAGTATAGGATAGGATAGAGGATAGGATAGGATAGAGGATAGGATAGGATAGAGGATAGGATAGGATAGAGGATTGGATAGGATAGAGGATAGGATAGGATAGAGGATAGGATAGGATAGAGGATAGGATAGGATAGAGGATAGGATAGGATAGAGGATAGGATAGGATAGAGGATAGGATAGGATAGAGGATAGGATAGGATAGAGGATATGATAGGATAGAGAGTTGGCTAGGATACAGGAAAGGATAGGATAGAGGATAGGATAGGATAGAGGATAGGATAGGATAGAGGACAGGATAGGATAGAGGACAGGATAGGATAGAGGATTGGATAGGATACAGGATAGGATAGGATAGAGGATAGGATAGGATAGAGGATAGGATAGACGATAGGATAGGATACAGGATAGGATAGGATAGAGGATAGGATAGACGATAGGATAGGATAGAGGATAGGATAGGATAGAGGATAGGATAGACGATAGGATAGGATAGAGGATAGGATAGGATAGAGGATAGGATACGATAGAGGACAGGATAGGATAGAGGATTGGATAGGATACAGGAAAGGATAGGATTGAGGATAGATGATAGGATGGAGGATAGGATAGGATAGAGGACAGGATAGGATAGAGGATAGGATAGGGGATTTGATAGGATAGAGGATAGGATAGGATAGAGGATAGGATAGACGATAGGATAGGATACAGGATAGGATAGGACAGAGGATAGGATAGACGATAGGATAGGATAGAGGATAGGATAGGATAGAGGATAGGATAGGATAGAGGATAGGATAGACGATAGGATAGGATAGAGGATAGGATAGGATAGAAGATAGGATAGGATAGAGGACAGGATAGGATAGAGGATAGGATAGGATAGAGGTGTAACCGTGTCGGTTACATACACATATACCGCACGTATCGGTCGGCGATACGACCCCACCACCGTACCATACTACGTTGTTCGCGAGTTCGGAGTTCGGACGCCAAATCGCATCCGAACGGCGCAAATTGACGAAGACGTTCCTGAAGAGGAGGCGGACGCCCCTGACTTGGAAGCGACCGCGGAAAACGACTAAGGGGAGCCTCAGCGATTCGTCTGAGTAGTTCCCCCCCTCAGACGAGAGGTATCTCCTCGAACGCACACGGGGAAAATGTCCATCTGACCATCGGCTCGCTGTTTCCGGACACGCGCCAGGAGCTCCAAGAGGACGAGGGATCTCCACCACCATGTAAAGAAGCAAATCGCTGTCCGGAAGTGCCGTTGAAAGTCGAGGGCATTCCAGTCAGAGCCCTCGTGGATACGGGTAGTACGGTCACAGCGGTTTCAGAGGCATGGTACACGTCGCACCAAGATCAACTGCGCACGTGCCCAACATTGCCGGTGACGGGGGCCGTTGTAATTGGAGCGACGGGAAGCAGGTCGGCCAGATTGAAAAAACAAATCTGGGTGACTCTCAGCCATAACGATAAGACGATCGAGACGTCGGCAGTGATTGTACCTGGACTGATGTGCGAGATGATTCTCGGCGTCGACGCGCTGAGACAGGCACAGGCTACGGTAAATTTCCAGCAAGACTCGCTCTCGTTAAACACCAGGGACGGGCAAATTACAATCAAAATGTCCGAAGAAACGGAACCAGCTGACCCGAAGATAAGAACGGTGGGAGAAGCCACGGAGCGAACGGACAAGCTGAAAAGGACGGCGAGCGAGACGTTAACTCACCTCCTAAAAACCGTGCCAGCGACGCCAGCAGAAAAATCCGCGCTGCGTCGTGTCATCAAGGCCTTTCCAGAAGTATGGAGGGAGGAAATAGGAAGAGTAGCGTGTTACGAGCATCACCTACACGTGAAAATTTCTAAGCCATACTGCAGCCGGACGTATCCGATACCGCTAAAGCATATGGAAGCGGCAGATGCGGAGATCCAAAGAATGTTAAAGAACGATATCATCCGACCGAGCACCAGCCCGTACTTGAACCCGGTGGTGCCGGTGCTGAAGAAAAACGGGACGCTACGACTCTGTCTCGATGCGAGGAAGCTAAACGAATATCTTGTCGACGATCACGAGATGTCAGAGACTCCAGATGCGATCTTCCAACGTTTCCAGAGAGTGGATTATCTGACGAGCCTCGACTTGACCAACAGTTTCTGGCAAGTGCCCCTGAATAAAGCTTCGCGGAAATACACGGCTTTCTTGTACCGCGGGCGGTGTTACGAGTACGTAGTGACACCTTTCGGCCTCAAGACAAGTAGCGCAAGCCTTGTGAGAGCGCTGAGGCAAATTCTCGAGGGCATGGATGGATACGTCGTCAATTTCATCGATGATATCCTTTGTTTCTCTACAACATTCGAGGAACATATCAAACATCTTTCCGCCCTATTAAAACGGTTAAGGGACCATAATGTCACGCTAAACCTCGAGAAATGTAAATTCATGAGGCGCGAAATAAAATTCCTCGGGCACATCTTATCGACAGAAGGCCTCAAACAAGATCCCGAAAAACTCGCCGCAATCCGTGCGTTTCCATCTCCTCGAAACGTCAAACAACTACGAGGCTTCCTCGGGCTTGTGAACTATTATAGCAAATTCACCGATAAGCATGCCGAGACCACGGCACCGCTGCTCGCCCTGCTTAAAAAGGGACAACGCTGGACATGGAACGACACGTTGCAAGCGACGTTCGAAAAAATAAAGAGCACTTTTTGTACCGAGGTGGTATTACAATACGCGGATACGCGTAAACCGTTCTTCCTATCCACGGATGCGAGTTCGTCAGCAATCGGAGCAGTAATTGAGCAAAATAACGCGAACGGCGAACTAAGACCAATCACCTTCGCGAGCCGAACACTAAAAGGGCCGGAATTGGCATATTTCACCACCGAGAAAGAGCTC
The DNA here is from genome assembly GCF_050948215.1 of Halictus rubicundus. Lineage (NCBI taxonomy): Eukaryota > Metazoa > Arthropoda > Insecta > Hymenoptera > Halictidae > Halictus > Halictus rubicundus. The sequence continues at coordinate 603,406 of NW_027488608.1, forward strand.
CTGGCAATAGTATGGGCGCTAGGGAAGCTGAGGACGTACTTGTACGGGGCTACGATCGTACTTTTCACCGATCACAAAGCCATTACGTTCCTCATGAATAGCAAGCTGTTAAACCAACGCCTTACTCGGTGGATATTGTCGATACAAGACTACCATCTAGAAATACAGTTCCGCCCAGGGAAAGAAAACATCCCGGCAGATACCATGAGTCGATTGCATAACATGCCCAGTGGAGAGAGGGCAGATCGACAGACTTGTATACCAATTCTGACAGCACTTGCCCGAGCAATATCACCGTCCCTAGCGACGGCCCTGAAGCGGCTACCCGAATGGCAGCAGAAGGACGATAAATTGCGTCACATTCGCGAAAAGTGCGTAAAACAAGGCACTAACGAAAAATCTAGGTATCGTCTCTATAATAGCACGTTGTATCACGTGAACAAAAGTGGTGGGGAACGAGCGGTCATCCCCGCAGCTTTACGTGACAATCTCATACGTGAGATACACGAAGTTTACGCACACGTTGGTGGAGATAAAACTGTAAGACTCATATCTGAATCTTTTTAAGTACAGAAACTACATCGACATGTGCGAAAACTGGTATCCACGTGCGATACATGCCAACGAGTCAAAATTCCTACACACGCGACCCATGCCGATATGCAGAGTATCATACCGAAGTGTCCGCTCGACGTGTTGTCTATCGATTTCTACGGCCCGTTGCCGATTTCAAGGGGGGGAGTCAGATATATTCTCGTAGTGGAGGAACTATTCACAAAATTTGTTAAATTGTATCCCATGCGGAACGCAACTACCTGCGTAACGCTCGCGCGAATTTTCACGCGGTACATTCCAACGTACGGGAAACCCAAGAAGATCATCACCGACCACGGGACGCAATTCACCTCAAGGAAGTGGGCGGAAGCTCTCCAGAGAGAAGGCATCCACCACGTGCTCTCCTCCATCCGACACCCCCAGAGCAACCCGGTAGAAAGGGTTAACCGCGAGATCGGACGGATCATTCGCACGGTGGCAGCCCATGCACACGCCTCCTGGGCCAAGTGGGTCGACGTCATCGAAACCTGCTGCAACGAAGTGGTGCACGATGGCACAGGTTTCACGCCAACCGAACTCCTGCTGAATAAAAAACCGATGCGACCATGGGCACGGTGGGTCCATCACTCCACCGAGCCTGGAACGACAGATGACGAGCCGTACCACGCCAAGCTACAGCTCGCGTTCCGGCACATGACCAACAAAGCACGGAAGCGGCGCGAGCGAGCTAACACCGGAAAAATTCACATAGAATACGAACTGGGTGACCATGTATTGGTAAAGACCAACCCGGTATCAAATGCCGCCGACCGAGAGATAGCCAAGTTCTTCCATTTGTACGAAGGTCCGTACAAGATAGTACAAAAAAAAGGACCTTCAACGTACATGCTGGAAAACCCTAACACGAAGGAAATCCGTGGCACATTCCATGCTTCGTGTTTACGACACTACCATCAACAAGGACAGCCACCGGACGAGGACCGAGATGTCAACAAAAGATCCACCGTACATCTCATCAGGGTCGAGCCGAGTGGGGAATTCCAGGAAACCCCCAAAACCTGCCCGATATAAACCTGACGGGTAACGCCGGTGAATAGCTCATTCACAAGTCAGTAAGCAACATGGCAACAGCCAAAGAGCAACGTGCGAGCACCGAAGCCGGCAACCAAGCCTACGCGGCATGGGCAATGGTCAGCCGACCAACCCAAACTGGGGTGGATATAAAGTACCACAACCCTCCACCCCACGCGCTAACAACAATTGCACCAGGCCCGTGGAAAACCGGGCGATGGCGCAAGCGGCGGTACGCCCACGGTACAGCAACGCAAGCCAGGGTCAACCGGGTCCCGGCCCAGACCCAGACGCCGAAGGGTGGACCAGAAAGGGCCCACAGGGGCTGGGGAGGGCTCGGACGGGGCACCACCCGAGCCGAAGACACGCCTGCAACCAAGGCAATACCACCCGATACACCAGGGGCAAGAAACGCGCAAAAGACGCCGGCAGCCGGTGTAACACAACCCGGGGCGCCGACAGCAGGAGACACGGGCCCAGACGAGATGGAGATGTCCTGGGAGGTCATCCCACTGGAGGCAGAGGTGCAGCAGCGGCAACAGCAACAGGAAGCCGAGGATCCAGACGTCTCTTGGGACTCTTGTGACCTCGACCCAGACCCGCGCCTCCCAGTGCCGCAAGTGAATGCACGGGACCCATTAGGCCTGCTGACGATGACCGAAAGCCTCATCGAAGAGCTCTTGGAATCACCAAAAGGGGAAAAATAAGTGCGCGGTTGTGCCCCAGTGTGAAAGAAGTGTTTAGTTATTTATATTTTTTTTTTCCTGCTCTTATTAGGAGTATCAAAATGCGACTCAGTGAAATTTTTTTTTTTCTCTTATAGTATTGCTGCGTTAAGTGCAAAAAACCTTTTTTTTTTGGCTTGTTTATTCCGTCAAGCGATAAAAGACTGACCTTATTTTTTTTTCTTCTCGTTACTATAGTATTACTGCGTTAAGTGCAAAAATTTTTTTTTTGGCTTGTTTGTTCCGTCAAGCGATAAAGGACTGATTTTATTTTTTTTTTCTCTTCTCGTTATAGTGTTACTGCGTTTCAGTTTAACGTACATTTAATGTTGGAAAAAGACTGCATTTAGTTTAACGTTTTCGTTTGTTTTTCTCCGTACTCGATTCGGTAGTGTTCGAGATTACCGTGCATCGATACTGCGTGTTGCACGGGTAATCTCGAAAGTGGAGGTGGGGGTAATATGTAACCGTGTCGGTTACATACACATATACCGCACGTATCGGTCGGCGATACGACCCCACCACCGTACCATACTACGTTGTTCGCGAGTTCGGAGATAGTGAGGGATCGCGAGATATCGCGATCCTTGTCGAGTTGCGCACGCATCGATCCCCACTCGATAATGATCGAAGGAGGTCGATGCGAGCCAGCGATCGAGCACTCTACGTCTGGAAGCGGTCCGAGAAACACGCGTTTACGAATTGTGTCTGTTCGACGAAACACGGTACCCGTTCGAGGAGTCAAACCGACTCGGCAGAGCAAGGCAAACCGTCCTTCCTGCTCTCAACGCGTACGCGCCTCAAACCGAGGAGTCACGAGCGCAAACCACGCCGTGGCACTGTCGAAACGTTTTATATAAAGCTCCGTGACTCTCGGACGTGACCGCGTAGTAGTCAAACGAAATTACATAATTTTCACTCGCCTAAAGATTGATCGAGAAGTGTTTAATCATCAATTCCGAAGTGAAGCATTACTAGTGTCAGTGTAGATTACTTGCAGCGAGCAAGTCGCGAGTACTATTTAGGAGCGACGGCGAGTGGAAGGCGCCGTGTGTCGGTACGACACGATTTTGTAAAATTTAGAGAACTGCGTTGCGCAGAGATAGAAACGCGTCGCGAAGCGTGCGATTATCGCGTCGAACAGACACAGTAGATTCACTTCGTCCTTCAAGTATAAATATTAGTATGGGGTACGTATAAGTGTCGTTTCAAAGATACAGTACGTACTACACGGGTCGAAGCGAGACAGTCAATCATCGCATGATCGCGGTGGTTCTTCCGAAACCTCAACAGAGCATACTCTGAGGCTACGAAACGTACCAAAGGGTAAACTCCTGGGTTCCGAGGGACTGCCGAGGTTTTCTGTGAGTCTCGTCTGGATCGAGGCTATTTCACTTCGCACAATCAGGGTTCTTCTGCCGTGACCTTAATCGAGGGTACTCCGAGGCCACGCACCGTGCCAGAGGGTACTCTTCTGGGTCCCGTGGAATTACCGAGGTTTGGTGTGGGTCTCGACCAGATTCGAGGCGATTGTACTTCGTACGATCGCGGCTACTCTGTCGTGACCTTATCAGAGCTTGCTCCGAGGCCACGTATCGTGCCGAAGGGTAGACTCCTGGGTCCCGTCGAGCGACCGAGGTTTAGTGCGAGTCTCCCCCGAATCGGTACGAAAGAGCATCGCACGATCCCGAGTATTCTGTCGTGACCTTTGTCCGAGATCACTCTGAGGCCACGTATCGTGCCAAAGGGTGAACTTATAGGTCCCGTGGTATAATCGAGGTTTAGTGCACGTCTCTACAGAATCGAGACGATCGCGCCTTGCACGATCGAGGACACTCTGCCGTGACCAATATCCGAGAACACTCCGAGGCCATGTATCATGCCAAAGGGTAGACTCGTGCGTCCCGTGGAGTGACCAAGGTTTAGTGTGCGTCTCCACTCAGGCTACTTGTCCGAACATCGTCCAGGTGCCTGGTTGGTCTGACAGGTACGACGTCGTTCGATCGCGGATTTCGGGTCAGATAGGAGCGATCGGACTTTGCACGGTCACTGACACTCTGCCGCCGCCTCGCCCGAGACTGCTTAGAGGCCACGATTACGTGCCGAAGAGCAGAATCATTGGAAGCGTGGAGTGACGGCGATTTCGTGTTTGTCTCCATCCCGATCACTCGTACGATTATCCGGCCGAGTGTAGGGACGGTCAGACGGGTCACGAACTGCTTGTCGCGGGGCGCGATCCGTGCTGAGTGATTTTCTAAACCGATTCCGAAAACCGGGCGTAGAGTCGAGCGAGCGTACCGCGAGCGTTTTTCACGCGTTCATAATACTTTGTTTATGTGTCGCGAGCCGTCGGCACGGGAGGCCGACCTATTGTTCCACACGGTACCTGGAATTAACTGTATCCAAACATACACGACGGTTCTTACGAGAATATATCATCTTTTGTTACCTTATCTGGGCTACTAATATCTCATTTAACTCGTCCATACCTCGCCGCTTTCCAGTGCCTGGAGGCACGAATCCATTCCTGCTCGCAAACGTGCAGGCTTCGAGAAATTAGGGTAGTAACCGGCCCTGCGAGACGGTTAGGGATAGTCTCGAGACGCGAAGTAGAGATACGAGTAACAGCGTACTCGAATCGGTAGAAACTGTAGGAAAGAACGGTTACAGAGGATAGGATAGGATAGAGGATAGGATAGAATAGAGGATAGGATAGGATAGAGGATTGGATAGGATAGAGGATAGAATAGGATAGAGGATAGGATAGGATAGAGGATAGGATAGGGTAGAGGATAGGATAGGATAGAGGATAGGATAGGATAGAGGATAGGATAGAATAGAGGATAGGATAGGATAGAGGATTGGATAGGATAGAGGATAGAATAGGATAGAGGATAGGATAGGATAGAGGATAGGATAGGGTAGAGGATAGGATAGGATAGAGGATAGGATAGGATAGAGGATAGGATAGAATAGAGGATAGGATAGGATAGAGGATTGGATAGGATAGAGGATAGAATAGGATAGAGGATAGGATAGGATAGAGGATAGATGATAGGATAGGATAGAGGATTGGATAGGATAGAGGATAGGATAGGATAGAGGATTGGATAGGATAGAGGATAGGATAGGATAGAGGATAGGATAGGATAGAGGATAGGATAGGGTAGAGGATAGGATAGGATAGAGGATAGGATAGGATAGAGGATAGGATAGGGGATTTGATAGGATAGAAGATAGGATAGGTTAGAGGATAGGATAGACGATAGGATAGGATAGAGGATACGATAGGATAGAGGATAGGATAGGATCGAGGACAGGATAGGATAGAGGATGGGATAGGATACAGGATAGGATAGGATAGAGGATAGGATAGGGGATTTGATAGGATAGAGGATAGGATAGGATAGAGGATAGGATAGACGATAGGATAGGATACAGGATAGGATAGGACAGAGGATAGGATAGACGATAGGATAGGATAGAGGATAGGATAGGATAGAGGATAGGATAGGATAGAGGATAGGATAGACGATAGGATAGGATAGAGGATAGGATAGGATAGAAGATAGGATAGGATAGAGGACAGGATAGGATAGAGGATAGGATAGGATAGAGGATAGGATAGGATAGAGGACAGGATAGAATAGAGGATAGGATAGGATAGAGGATTGGATAGGATAGAGGATAGAATAGGATAGAGGATAGGATAGGATAGAGGATAGATGATAGGATAGGATAGAGGATTGGATAGGATACAGGATAGGATAGGATAGAGGATAGGATAGACGATAGGATAGGATAGAGGATAGGATAGGATAGAGGATAGGACAGGATAGAGGACAGGATAGTATAGAGGATTGGATAGGATACAGGAAAGGATAGGATTGAGGATAGATGATAGGATAGGATAGAGGATTGGATAGGATACAGGATAGGATAGGATAGAGGATAGGATAGGGGATTTGATAGGATAGAGGATAGGATAGGTTAGAGGATAGGATAGACGATAGGATAGGATACAGGATAGGATAGGATAGAGGATAGGATAGGATAGAGGATAGGATAGACGATAGGATAGGATAGAGGATAGGATAGGATAGAGGATAGGATAGGATAAAGGACAGGATAGGATAGAGGATTGGATAGGATACAGGAAAGGATAGGATTGAGGATAGACGATAGGATAGAGGATAGGATAGGATAGAGGATAGGATAGCATAGAGGATAGGATAGACGATAGGATAGGATAGAGGATAGGATAGGATAGAGGATAGGATAGGATAGAGGATTGGATAGGATAGAGGATAGGATAGGATAGAGGATAGGATAGGATAGAGGATAGGATAGGATAGAGGATAGGATAGACGATAGAGGATAGGATAGACGATAGGATAGGATAGAGGATAGGATATGATAGAGGATAGAATAGACGATACGATAGGATAGAGGATAGGATAGGATAGACGATAGGATAGGATAGAGGATACGATAGGATAGAGGATAGGATAGGATCGAGGACAGGATAGGATCGAGGACAGGATAGGATAGAGGATTGGATAGGATACAGGATAGGATAGGATAGAGGATAGGATAGGGGATTTGATAGGATAGAGGATAGGATAGGATAGAGGATAGGATAGACGATACTATAGGATACAGGATAGGATAGGACAGAGGATAGGATAGACGATAGGATAGGATAGAGGATAGGATAGGATAGAGGATAGGATAGGATAGAGGATAGGATAGACGATAGGATAGGATAGAGGATAGGATAGGATAGAGGATAGGATAGGATAGAGGATAGGATAGGATAGAGGATAGGATAGGATAGAGGATAGGATAGGATAGAGGATAGGATAGGATAGAGGATAGGATAGGATAGAGGATAGGATAGGATAGAGGATAGGATAGAGGATAGGATAGGATAGAGGACAGGATAGGATAGAGCATAGGATAGGATAGAGGATAGGATAGGATAGACGATAGGATAGGATAGAGGATAGGATAGTACAGAGGATAGGATAGGGGATTTGATAGGATAGAGGATAGGATAGGATAGAGGATAGGATAGGATAGAGGATTGGCTAGGATACAGGAAAGGATAGGATTGAGGATAGATGATTGGATAGGATACAGGATAGGATAGGATAGAGGATAGGATAGGATAGAGGATAGGATAGGATAGAGGATAGGATAGGATAGAGGATAGGATAGGATGGAGGATAGGATAGGATAGAGGATAGGATAGGATAGAGGATAGGATAGGATAGAGGATAGGATAGGATAGAGGATAGGATAGGATAGAGGATAGGATAGGATAGAGGATAGGATAGGATAGAGGATAGGATAGGATAGAGGATAGGATAGGATAGAGGATAGGATAGGATAGAGGATAGGATAGGATGGAGGATAGGATAGGATAGAGGATAGGATAGGATAGAGGATAGGATAGGATAGAGGATAGGATAGGATAGAGGATAGGATAGGATAGAGGATAGGATAGGATAGAGGATAGGATAGGATAGAGGATAGGATAGGATAGAGGATAGGATAGGATAGAGGATAGGATAGGATAGAGGATAGGATAGGATAGAGGATAGGATAGGATAGAGGATAGGATAGGATAGAGGATAGGATAGGATAGAGGATAGGATAGGATAGAGGATAGGAGAGGATAGAGGATATGATAGGATAGAGGATAGGATAGGATAGAGGATAGGATAGGATAGAGGATAGGATAGGATAGAGGATAGGATAGGATAGAGGATAGGATAGGATAGAGGATAGATGATAGGATAGGATAGAGGATTGGATAGTATACAGGATAGGATAGGATAGAGGATAGGATAGGATAGAGGATAGATGATAGGATAGGATAGAGGATTGGATAGTATACAGGATAGGATAGGATAGAGGATAGGATAGACGATAGGATAGGATAGAGGATAGGATAGGATAGAGGATAGGATAGGATAGACGATAGGATAGGATAGAGGATAGGATAGGATAGAGGATAGGATAGGATAGAGGATAGGATAGGATAGAGGATAGGATAGGATAGAGAACAGGATAGGATAGAGGATAGGATAGGGTAGAGGATAGGTTAGGATAGAGGATAGGATAGGATAGAGGATAGGATAGGATAGAGGACAGGATAGGATAGAGGATTGGATAGGATACAGGATAGGATAGGATAGAGGATAGGATAGGATAGGCTATAGGATAGACGATAGGAGAGGATAGAGGATATGATAGGATAGAGGATAGGATAGGATAGAGGATAGGATAGGATAGAGGATAGGATAGGATAGAGGATAGGATAGGATAGAGGATAGGATAGGATAGAGGATAGGATAGGATAGAGGATAGGATAGGATAGAGGATAGGATAGGATAGAGGATAGGATAGAGGATAGGATAGGTTAGAGGATAGGATAGACGATAGGATAGGATAGAGGATACGATAGGATAGAGGATAGAGGATAGGATAGGATAGAGGATAGGATAGGATAGAGGATAGGATAGGATAGAGGATAGGATAGGATAGAGGATAGGATAGGATAGAGGATAGGATAGGATAGAGGATAGGATAGGATAGAGGATAGGATAGGATAGAGGATAGGATAGGATACAGGATAGGATAGGATAGAGGATAGGATAGGATAGAGGATAGGATAGGATAGAGGATAGGATAGGATAGAGGATAGGATAGGATAGAGGATAGGATAGGATAGAGGATAGGATAGGATAGAGGATAGGATAGGATAGAGGATAGGATAGGATAGAGGATAGGATAGGATAGAGGATAGGATAGGACAGAGGATAGGATAGGATAGAGGATAGGATAGTACAGAGGATAGGATAGGGGATTTGATAGGATAGAGGATAGGATAGGATAGAGGATAGGATAGGATAGAGGATTGGCTAGGATACAGGAAAGGATAGGATGGAGGATAGATGATAGGATAGGATAGAGGATTGGGTAGGATACAGGATAGGATAGGATAGAGGATAGGATAGGATAGAGGATAGGATAGGATACAGGACAGGATAGGATAGAGGATTGGATAGGATACAGGAAAGGATAGGATTGAGGATAGATGATAGGATAGAGGATAGGATAGGATAGAGGATAGGATAGGATAGAGGATAGGATAGACGATAGGATAGGATACAGGATAGGATAGGATAGAGGATAGGATAGACGATAGGATAGGATAGAGGATAGGATAGGGTAGAGGATAGGATAGACGATAGGATAGGATAGAGGATAGGATAGGATAGAGGATAGGATAGGATAGAGGACAGGATAGGATAGAGGATTGGATAGGATACAGGAAAGGATAGGATTGAGGATAGATGATAGGATGGAGGATAGGATAGGATAGAGGACAGGATAGGATAGAGGATAGGATAGGGGATTTGATAGGATAGAGGATATAATAGGATAGAGGATAGGATAGACGATAGGATAGGATACAGGATAGGATAGGACAGAGGATAGGATAGACGATAGGATAGGATAGAGGATAGGATAGGATAGAGGATAGGATAGGATAGAGGATAGGATAGACGATAGGATAGGATAGAGGATAGGATAGGATAGAAGATAGGATAGGATAGAGGACAGGATAGGATAGAGGATAGGATAGGATAGAGGATAGGATAGGATAGAGGATAGGATAGAATAGAGGATAGGATAGGATAGAGGATTGGATAGGATAGAGGATAGAATAGGATAGAGGATAGGATAGGATAGAGGATAGAATAGACGATACGATAGGATAGAGGATAGGATAGGATAGACGATAGGATAGGATAGAGGATACGATAGGATAGAGGATAGGATAGGATCGAGGACAGGATAGGATAGAGGATTGGATAGGATACAGGATAGGATAGGATAGAGGATAGGATAGGGGATTTGATAGGATAGAGGATAGGATAGGATAGAGGATAGGATAGACGATAGGATAGGATACAGGATAGGATAGGACAGAGGATAGGATAGACGATAGGATAGGATAGAGGATAGGATAGGATAGAGGATAGGATAGGATAGAGGATAGGATAGACGATAGGATAGGATAGAGGATAGGATAGGATAGAGGATAGGATAGGATAGAGGATAGGATAGGATAGAGGATAGGATAGGATAGAGGATAGGATAGGATAGAGGATAGGATAGAGGATAGGATAGGATAGAGGACAGGATAGGATAGAGCATAGGATAGGATAGAGGATTGGATAGGATACAGGAAAGGATATGATTGAGGATAGATGATTGGATAGGATACAGGATAGGATAGGATAGAGGATAGGATAGGATAGAGGATAGGATAGGATAGAGGATAGGATAGGATAGAGGATAGGATAGGATGGAGGATAGGATAGGATAGAGGATAGGATAGGATAGAGGATAGGATAGGATAGAGGATAGGATAGGATAGAGGATAGGATAGGATAGAGGATAGGATAGGATAGAGGATAGGATAGGATAGAGGATAGGATAGGATAGAGGATAGGATAGGATAGAGGATAGGATAGGATAGAGGATAGGATAGGATAGAGGATAGGATAGGATAGAGGATAGGATAGGATAGGATAGAGGATAGGATAGGATAGAGGATAGGATAGGATAGAGGATAGGATAGGATAGAGGATAGGATAGGATAGAGGATAGGATAGGATAGAGGATAGGATAGGATAGAGGATAGGATAGGATAGAGGATAGGATAGGATAGAGGATAGGATAGGATAGAGGATAGGATAGGATAGAGGATAGGATAGGATAGAGGATAGGATAGGATAGAGGATAGGATAGGATAGAGGATAGGATAGGATAGAGGATAGTATAGGATAGAGGTTAGGATACGATAGAGGATAGGATAGGATAGAGGATAGGATAGGATAGAGGATAGGATAGGATACAGGACAGGATAGGATAGAGGATTGGATAGGATACAGGAAAGGATAGAATTGAGGATAGATGATAGGATAGAGGATAGGATAGGATAGAGGATAGGATCTGATAGAGGATAGGATAGGATAGAGGATAGGATAGGATAGGATAGAGGATTGGCTAGGATACAGGAAAGGATAGGATTGAGGATAGATGATAGGATAGGATAGAGGATTGGATAGGATACAGGATAGGATAGGATAGAGGATAGGATAGACGATAGGATAGGATAGAGGATAGGATAGGATAGAGGATAGGATAGGATAGAGGACAGGATAGGATAGAGGATAGGATAGGTTAGAGGATAGGATAGACGATAGGATAGGATAGTGGATACGATAGGATAGAGGATAGGATAGGATAGAGGACAGGATAGGATAGAGGATTGGATAGGATACAGGATAGGATAGGATAGAGGACAGGATAGGATAGAGGATAGGACAGGATAGAGGATAGGATAGGATAGAGGATAGGATAGACGATAGGATAGGATAGAGGATATGATAGGATAAAGGATAGGATAGGATAGAGGATAGGATAGAGGATAGGATAGGATAGAGGATTGGCTAGGATACAGGAAAGGATAGGATTGAGGATAGATGATAGGATAGGATAGAGGATTGGATAGAATACAGGATAGGATAGAATAGAGGATAGGATAGACGATAGGATAGGATAGAGGATAGGATAGGATACAGGATAGGATAGGATAGAGGACAGGATAGGATAGAGGATTGGCTAGGATACAGGAAAGGATAGGATTGAGGATAGATGATAGGATAGGATAGAGGATTGGATAGGATACAGGATAGGATAGGATAGAAGATAGGATAGGATTGAGGATAGGATAGGATAGAGGATAGGATAGGATAGAGGATAGGATAGAATAGAGGATAGGATAGGTTAGGGGATAGGATAGACGATAGGAGAGGATAGAGGATATGATAGGATAGAGGATAGGATAGGATAGAGGATAGGATAGGATAGAGGATAGGATAGGATAGAGGATAGGATAGGATAGAGGATAGGATAGGATAGAGGATAGGATAGGATAGAGGATAGATGATAGGATAGGATAGAGGATTGGATAGTATACAGGATAGGATAGGATAGAGGATAGGATAGGATAGAGGATAGATGATAGGATAGGATAGAGGATTGGATAGTATACAGGATAGGATAGGATAGAGGATAGGATAGACGATAGGATAGGATAGAGGATAGGATAGGATAGAGGATAGGATAGGATAGACGATAGGATAGGATAGAGGATAGGATAGGATAGAGGATAGGATAGGATAGAGGATAGGATAGGATAGAGGATAGGATAGGATAGAGGACAGGATAGGATAGAGGATAGGATAGGGTAGAGGATAGGTTAGGATAGAGGATAGGATAGGATAGAGGATAGGATAGGATAGAGGACAGGATAGGATAGAGGATTGGATAGGATACAGGATAGGATAGGATAGAGGATAGGATAGGATAGAGCATAGGACAGGATAGAGGATAGGATAGGATAGGCTATAGGATAGACGATAGGAGAGGATAGAGGATATGATAGGATAGAGGATAGGATAGGATAGAGGATAGGATAGGATAGAGGATAGGATAGGATAGAGGATAGGATAGGATAGAGGATAGATGATAGGATAGGATAGAGGATTGGATAGTATACAGGATAGGATAGGATAGAGGATAGGATAGACGATAGGATAGGATAGAGGATAGGATAGGATAGAGGATAGGATAGGATAGAGGATAGGATAGGATAGAGGATAGGATAGGATAGAGGATAGGATAGAGGATAGGATAGGTTAGAGGATAGGATAGACGATAGGATAGGATAGAGGATACGATAGGATAGAGGATAGAGGATAGGATAGGATAGAGGATAGGATAGGATAGAGGATAGGATAGGATAGAGGATGGGATAGGATACAGGATAGGATAGGATACAGGATAGGATAGGATAGAGGATAGGATAGGATAGAGGATAGGATAGGATAGAGGATAGGATAGGATAGAGGATAGGATAGGATAGAGGATAGGATAGGATAGAGGGTAGGATAGGATAGAGGATAGGATAGGATAGAGGATAGGATAGGATAGAGGATAGGATAGGATAGAGGATAGGATAGGATAGAGGATAGGATAGGATAGAGGATAGGATAGGATAGAGGATAGGATAGGATAGAGGATAGGATAGGATAGAGGATAGGATAGGATAGAGGATAGGATAGGATAGAGGATAGGATAGGATGGAGGATAGGATAGGATAGAGGATAGGATAGGATAGAGGATAGGATAGTACAGAGGATAGGATAGGGGATTTGATAGGATAGAGGATAGGATAGGATAGAGGATAGGATAGGATAGAGGATAGGATAGGATAGAGGATTGGCTAGGATACAGGAAAGGATAGGATTGAGGATAGATGATAGGATAGGATAGAGGATTGGGTAGGATACAGGATAGGATAGGATAGAGGATAGGATAGACGATAGGATAGGATAGAGGATAGGATAGGATAGAGGATAGGATAGGATACAGGACAGGATAGGATAGAGGATTGGATAGGATACAGGAAAGGATAGGATTGAGGATAGATGATAGGATGGAGGATAGGATAGGATAGAGGATAGGATAGGATAGAGGATAGGATAGGATAGAGGATAGGATAGGATAGAGGATAGGATAGAATAGAGGATAGGATAGGATAGAGGATTGGATAGGATAGAGGATAGGATAGGATAGAGGATAGGATAGGATAGAGGATAGGATAGGATAGAGGATAGGAAAGAGGATAGGATAGGTTAGAGGATAGGATAGACGATAGGATAGGATAGAGGATACGATAGGATAGAGGAGAGAGGATAGGATAGGATAGAGGATAGGATAGGATAGAGGATTGGATAGGATACAGGATAGGATAGGATAGAGGATAGGATAGGGGATTTGATAGGATAGAGGATAGGATAGGATAGAGGATAGGATAGACGATAGGATAGGATACAGGATAGGATAGGACAGAGGATAGGATAGACGATAGGATAGGATAGAGGATAGGATAGGATAGAGGATAGGATAGGATAGAGGATAGGATAGACGATAGGATAGGATAGAGGATAGGATAGGATAGAGGATAGGATAGGATAGAGGATAGGATAGGATAGAGGATAGGATAGGATAGAGGATAGGATAGGATAGAGGATAGGATAGGATAGAGGATAGGATAGAGGATAGGATAGGATAGAGGACAGGATAGGATAGAGCATAGGATAGGATAGAGGATTGGATAGGATACAGGAAAGGATATGATTGAGGATAGATGATTGGATAGGATACAGGATAGGATAGGATAGAGGATAGGATAGGATAGAGGATAGGATAGGATAGAGGATAGGATAGGATAGAGGATAGGATAGGATAGAGGATAGGATAGGATGGAGGATAGGATAGGATAGAGGATAGGATAGGATAGAGGATAGGATAGGATAGAGGATAGGATAGGATAGAGGATAGGATAGGATAGAGGATAGGATAGGATAGAGGATAGGATAGGATAGAGGATAGGATAGGATAGAGGATAGGATAGGATAGAGGATAGGATAGGATAGAGGATAGGATAGGATAGAGGATAGGATAGGATAGAGGATAGGATAGGATAGAGGATAGGATAGGATAGAGGATAGGATAGGATAGAGGATAGGATAGGATAGAGGATAGGATAGGATAGAGGATAGGATAGGATAGAGGATAGGATAGGATAGAGGATAGGATAGGATAGAGGATAGGATAGGATAGAGGATAGGATAGGATAGAGGATAGTATAGGATAGAGGTTAGGATACGATAGAGGATAGGATAGGATAGAGGATAGGATAGGATAGAGGATAGGATAGGATACAGGACAGGATAGGATAGAGGATTGGATAGGATACAGGAAAGGATAGAATTGAGGATAGATGATAGGATAGAGGATAGGATAGGATAGAGGATAGGATCTGATAGAGGATAGGATAGGATAGAGGATAGGATAGGATAGGATAGAGGATTGGCTAGGATACAGGAAAGGATAGGATTGAGGATAGATGATAGGATAGGATAGAGGATTGGATAGGATACAGGATAGGATAGGATAGAGGATAGGATAGACGATAGGATAGGATAGAGGATAGGATAGGATAGAGGATAGGATAGGATAGAGGACAGGATAGGATAGAGGATAGGATAGGTTAGAGGATAGGATAGACGATAGGATAGGATAGTGGATACGATAGGATAGAGGATAGGATAGGATAGAGGACAGGATAGGATAGAGGATTGGATAGGATACAGGATAGGATAGGATAGAGGACAGGATAGGATAGAGGATAGGACAGGATAGAGGATAGGATAGGATAGAGGATAGGATAGACGATAGGATAGGATAGAGGATATGATAGGATAAAGGATAGGATAGGATAGAGGATAGGATAGAGGATAGGATAGGATAGAGGATTGGCTAGGATACAGGAAAGGATAGGATTGAGGATAGATGATAGGATAGGATAGAGGATTGGATAGAATACAGGATAGGATAGAATAGAGGATAGGATAGACGATAGGATAGGATAGAGGATAGGATAGGATACAGGATAGGATAGGATAGAGGACAGGATAGGATAGAGGATTGGCTAGGATACAGGAAAGGATAGGATTGAGGATAGATGATAGGATAGGATAGAGGATTGGATAGGATACAGGATAGGATAGGATAGAAGATAGGATAGGATTGAGGATAGGATAGGATAGAGGATAGGATAGGATAGAGGATAGGATAGAATAGAGGATAGGATAGGTTAGGGGATAGGATAGACGATAGGAGAGGATAGAGGATATGATAGGATAGAGGATAGGATAGGATAGAGGATAGGATAGGATAGAGGATAGGATAGGATAGAGGATAGGATAGGATAGGGGATAGGATAGGATAGAGGATAGATGATAGGATAGGATAGAGGATTGGATAGTATACAGGATAGGATAGGATAGAGGATAGGATAGGATAGAGGATAGATGATAGGATAGGATAGAGGATTGGATAGTATACAGGATAGGATAGGATAGAGGATAGGATAGACGATAGGATAGGATAGAGGATAGGATAGGATAGAGGATAGGATAGGATAGACGATAGGATAGGATAGAGGATAGGATAGGATAGAGGATAGGATAGGATAGAGGATAGGATAGGATAGAGGATAGGATAGGATAGAGGACAGGATAGGATAGAGGATAGGATAGGGTAGAGGATAGGTTAGGATAGAGGATAGGATAGGATAGAGGATAGGATAGGATAGAGGACAGGATAGGATAGAGGATTGGATAGGATACACGATAGGATAGGATAGAGGATAGGATAGGATAGAGGATAGGATAGGATAGAGGATGGGATAGGATACAGGATAGGATAGGATACAGGATAGGATAGGATAGAGGATAGGATAGGATAGAGCATAGGACAGGATAGAGGATAGGATAGGATAGGCTATAGGATAGACGATAGGAGAGGATAGAGGATATGATAGG
The DNA here is from genome assembly GCF_050948215.1 of Halictus rubicundus. NCBI lineage: Eukaryota > Metazoa > Arthropoda > Insecta > Hymenoptera > Halictidae > Halictus > Halictus rubicundus. The sequence continues at coordinate 620,297 of NW_027488608.1, forward strand.
ATAGAGGATAGGATAGGATAGAGGATAGGATAGGATAGAGGATAGGATAGGATAGAGGATAGGATAGGATAGAGGATAGGATAGGATAGAGGATAGGATAGGATAGAGGATAGATGATAGGATAGGATAGAGGATTGGATAGTATACAGGATAGGATAGGATAGAGGATAGGATAGACGATAGGATAGGATAGAGGATAGGATAGGATAGAGGATAGGATAGGATAGAGGATAGGATAGGATAGAGGATAGGATAGGATAGAGGATAGGATAGGATAGAGGATAGGATAGGATAGAGGATAGGATAGGATAGAGGATAGGATAGGATAGAGGATAGGATAGGATAGAGGATAGGATAGGATAGAGGATAGGATAGGATAGAGGATACTACAGGATAGAGGATAGGATAGGATAGAGGATAGGATAGGATAGAGGATAGGATAGGATAGAGGATAGGATAGGATAGAGGATAGGATAGGATAGAGGATAGGATAGGATAGAGGATAGGATAGGATAGAGGATAGGATAGGATAGAGGATAGGATAGGATAGAGGATAGGATAGGATAGAGGATAGGATAGGATAGAGGATAGGATAGAGGATAGGATAGGTTAGAGGATAGGATAGACGATAGGATAGGATAGAGGATACGATAGGATAGAGGATAGAGGATAGGATAGGATAGAGGATAGGATAGGATAGAGGATAGGATAGGATAGAGGATGGGATAGGATACAGGATAGGATAGGATACAGGATAGGATAGGATAGAGGATAGGATAGGATAGAGGATAGGATAGGATAGAGGATAGGATAGGATAGAGGATAGGATAGGATAGAGGATAGGATAGGATAGAGGGTAGGATAGGATAGAGGATAGGATAGGATAGAGGATAGGATAGGATAGAGGATAGGATAGGATAGAGGATAGGATAGGATAGAGGATAGGATAGGATAGAGGATAGGATAGGATAGAGGATAGGATAGGATAGAGGATAGGATAGGATAGAGGATAGGATAGGATGGAGGATAGGATAGGATAGAGGATAGGATAGGATAGATGATAGGATAGTACAGAGGATAGGATAGGGGATTTGATAGGATAGAGGATAGGATAGGATAGAGGATAGGATAGGATAGAGGATTGGCTAGGATACAGGAAAGGATAGGATTGAGGATAGATGATAGGATAGGATAGAGGATTGGGTAGGATACAGGATAGGATAGGATAGAGGATAGGATAGACGATAGGATAGGATAGAGGATAGGATAGGATAGAGGATAGGATAGGATACAGGACAGGATAGGATAGAGGATTGGATAGGATACAGGAAAGGATAGGATTGAGGATAGATGATAGGATAGAGGATAGGATAGGATAGAGGATAGGATAGGATAGAGGATAGGATAGGATAGAGGATAGGATAGGATAGAGGATAGGATAGAATAGAGGATAGGATAGGATAGAGGATTGGATAGGATAGAGGATAGGATAGGATAGAGGATAGGATAGGATAGAGGATAGGATAGGATAGAGGATAGGATAGGATAGAGGATAGGAAAGAGGATAGGATAGGTTAGAGGATAGGATAGACGATAGGATAGGATAGAGGATACGATAGGATAGAGGAGAGAGGATAGGATAGGATAGAGGATAGGATAGGATAGAGGATAGGATAGGATAGAGGACAGGATAGGATAGATGATTGGATAGGATACAGGATAGGATAGGATAGAGGATAGGATAGGGGATTTGATAGGATAGAGGATAGGATAGGATAGAGGATAGGATAGACGATAGGATAGGATACAGGATAGGATAGGACAGAGGATAGGATAGACGATAGGATAGGATAGAGGATAGGATAGGATAGAGGATAGGATAGGATAGAGGATAGGATAGGATAGATGATAGGATAGGATAGAGGATAGGATAGGATAGAGGATAGGATAGACGATAGGATAGGATAGAGGATAGGATAGGATAGAGGATAGGATAGGATAGAGGATAGGATAGGATAGAGGATAGGATAGGATAGAGGATAGGATAGGATGGAGGATAGGATAGGATAGAGGATAGGATAGGATAGAGGATAAGATAGGATAGAGGATAGGATTGGATACAGGATAGGATAGGATAGAGGACAGGATAGGATAGAGGATTGGCTAGGATACAGGAAAGGATAGGATTGAGGATAGATGATAGGATAGGATAGAGGATTGGATAGGATACAGGATAGGATAGGATAGAAGATAGGATAGGATAGAGGATAGAATAGGATAGAGGATAGGATAGGATAGAGGATAGGATAGGATAGAGGATAGGATAGGATAGAGGATAGGATAGGATAGAGGATAGGATAGGATAGAGGATAGGATAGGATAGAGGATAGGATAGGATAGAGGATAGGATAGGATAGAGGATAGGATAGGATAGAGGATAGGATAGGATAGAGGATAGGATAGGATAGAGGATAGGATAGGATAGAGGATAGGAAAGAGGATAGGATAGGTTACAGGATAGGATAGACGATAGGATAGGATAGAGGATACGGTAGGATAGAGGAGAGAGGATAGGATAGGATAGAGGATAGGATAGGATAGAGGATAGGATAGGATAGAGGATAGGATAGGATAGAGGATAGGATAGGATAGAGGATAGGATAGGATAGAGGATAGGATAGGATAGAGGATAGGATAGGATAGAGGATAGGATAGGATAGAGGATAGGATAGGATAGAGGATAGGATAGGATAGAGGATAGGACAGGATAGAGGATAGGATAGGATAGAGGATAGGATAGGATAGAGGATAGGATAGGATAGAGGATAGGATAGGATAGAGGTTAGGATAGGATAGAGGATAGGATAGGATAGAGGATAGGATAGGATAGAGGATAGGATAGGATAGAGGATAGGATAGGATAGAGGATAGGATAGGATAGAGGATAGGATAGGATAGAGGATAGGATAGAGGATAGGATAGGTTAGAGGATAGGATAGACGATAGGATAGGATAGAGGATACGATAGGATAGAGGATAGAGGATAGGATAGGATAGAGGATAGGATAGGATAGAGGATAGGATAGGATAGAGGATAGGATAGGATAGAGGATAGGATAGGATACAGGATAGGATAGGATAGAGGATAGGATAGGATAGAGGATAGGATAGGATAGAGGATAGGATAGGATAGAGGATAGGATAGGATAGAGGATAGTATAGGATAGAGGATAGGATAGGATAGAGGATAGGATAGGATAGAGGATAGGATAGGATAGAGGATAGGATAGGATAGAGGATAGGATAGGATAGAGGATAGGATAGGATAGAGGATAGGATAGGATAGAGGATAGGATAGGATAAAGGATAGGATAGGATAGAGGATAGGATAGGATAGAGGATAGGATAGGATAGAGGATAGGATAGGATAGAGGATAGGATAGGATAGAGGATAGGATAGGATAGAGGATAGGATAGGATAGAGGATAGGATAGGATGGAGGATAGGATAGGATAGAGGATAGGATAGGATAGAGGATAGGATAGTACAGAGGATAGGATAGGGGATTTGATAGGATAGAGGATAGGATAGGATAGAGGATAGGATAGGATAGAGGATTGGCTAGGATACAGGAAAGGATAGGATTGAGGATAGATGATAGGATAGGATAGAGGATTGGGTAGGATACAGGATGCCGCCGGGCATCTCGAGCGGGGGCTCGGATGCTCATCGGGCGGCCTAACAGGGGGGAAGGCGCCACGTCGTCCGTTGCGTGGTGCCTTCGGATAGAGTAGGTACGGGAGGGGGCCGCGTCCCCCCCTGGGTGGTATGCTAAGGCGGGGGCACACCGGATTGACATGCGCGCGCAGAGCACGGGTGCCCCCAGGAGTCTAGGGACGGACGGGGAGGAGTTAGTGGGTATACTCGGCGTTGCACCAACCAGCCGAGGAGTCCCACATAACCCGGACCACCCCCCCCCGGGGGGGATTCGGGTATCCGTAACGAGATTACCTCCTCGGAAAAAAAAAAAAAAAAAAAAATTGGGTAGGATACAGGATAGGATAGGATAGAGGATAGGATAGACGATAGGATAGGATAGAGGATAGGATAGGATAGAGGATAGGATAGGATACAGGACAGGATAGGATAGAGGATTGGATAGGATACAGGAAAGGATAGGATTGAGGATAGATGATAGGATAGAGGATAGGATAGGATAGAGGATAGGATAGGATAGAGGATAGGATAGGATAGAGGATAGGATAGGATAGAGGATAGGATAGGATAGAGGATATGATAGGATAGAGAGTTGGCTAGGATACAGGAAAGGATAGGATAGAGGATAGGATAGGATAGAGGATAGGATAGGATAGAGGATTGGATAGGATAGAGGATAGGATAGGATAGAGGATAGGATAGGATAGAGGATAGGATAGAATAGAGGATAGGATAGGATAGAGGATAGGATAGGATAGAGGATAGGATAGGATAGAGGATAGGATAGGATAGAGGATAGGATAGGATAGAGGATATGATAGGATAGAGAGTTGGCTAGGATACAGGAAAGGATAGGATAGAGGATAGGATAGGATAGAGGATAGGATAGGATAGAGGACAGGATAGGATAGAGGACAGGATAGGATAGAGGATTGGATAGGATACAGGATAGGATAGGATAGAGGATAGGATAGGATAGAGGATAGGATAGGATAGAGGATAGGATAGACGATAGGATAGGATACAGGATAGGATAGGATAGAGGATAGGATAGACGATAGGATAGGATAGAGGATAGGATAGGGTAGAGGATAGGATAGACGATAGGATAGGATAGAGGATAGGATAGGATAGAGGATAGGATATGATAGAGGACAGGATAGGATAGAGGATTGGATAGGATACAGGAAAGGATAGGATTGAGGATAGATGATAGGATGGAGGATAGGATAGGATAGAGGACAGGATAGGATAGAGGATAGGATAGGGGATTTGATAGGATAGAGGATAGGATAGGATAGAGGATAGGATAGACGATAGGATAGGATACAGGATAGGATAGGACAGAGGATAGGATAGACGATAGGATAGGATAGAGGATAGGATAGGATAGAGGATAGGATAGAATAGAGGATAGGATAGGATACAGGATTGGATAGGATAGAGGATAGGATAGGATAGAGGATAGGATAGGGTAGAGGATAGGATAGGATAGAGGATAGGATAGGATAGAGGATAGGATAGGATAGAGGAAAGGATAGGATTGAGGATAGATGATAGGATAGGATAGAGGATTGGATAGGATACAGGATAGGATAGGATAGAGGATAGGATAGGGGATTTGATAGGATAGAGGATAGGATAGGTTAGAGGATAGGATAGACGATAGGATAGGATACAGGATAGGATAGGATAGAGGATAGGATAGGATAGAGGATAGGATAGACGATAGGATAGGATAGAGGATAGGATAGGATAGAGGATAGGATAGGATAAAGGACAGGATAGGATAGAGGATTGGATAGGATACAGGAAAGGATAGGATTGAGGATAGACGATAGGATAGAGGATAGGATAGGATAGAGGATAGGATAGCATAGAGGATAGGATAGACGATAGGATAGGATAGAGGATAGGATAGGATAGAGGATAGGATAGGATAGAGGATTGGATAGGATAGAGGATAGGATAGGATAGAGGATAGGATAGGATAGAGGATAGGATAGGATAGAGGATAGGATAGGATAGAGGATAGGATAGACGATAGGATAGGATAGAGGATAGGATATGATAGAGGATAGGATAGGATAGAGGATAGGATAGACGATACGATAGGATAGAGGATAGGATAGGATAGACGATAGGATAGGATAGAGGATACGATAGGATAGAGGATTGGATAGGATACAGGATAGGATAGGATAGAGGATAGGATAGGGGATTTGATAGGATAGAGGATAGGATAGGATAGAGGATAGGATAGACGATAGGATAGGATACAGGATAGGATAGGACAGAGGATAGGATAGACGATAGGATAGGATAGAGGATAGGATAGGATAAAGGATAGGATAGGATAGAGGATAGGATAGGATAGAGGATAGGATAGACGATAGGATAGGATAGAGGATAGGATAGGATAGAGGATAGGATAGGATAGAGGATAGGATAGGATAGAGGATAGGATAGGATAGAGGATATGATAGGATAGAGAGTTGGCTAGGATACAGGAAAGGATAGGATAGAGGATAGGATAGGATAGAGGATAGGATAGGATAGAGGACAGGATAGGATAGAGGACAGGATAGGATAGAGGATTGGATAGGATACAGGATAGGATAGGATAGAGGATAGGATAGGATAGAGGATAGGATAGGATAGAGGATAGGATAGACGATAGGATAGGATACAGGATAGGATAGGATAGAGGATAGGATAGACGATAGGATAGGATAGAGGATAGGATAGGGTAGAGGATAGGATAGACGATAGGATAGGATAGAGGATAGGATAGGATAGAGGATAGGATAGGATAGAGGATAGAGGATAGGATAGGATAGAGGATTGGATAGGATACAGGATAGGATAGGATAGAGGATAGGATAGGGGATTTGATAGGATAGAGGATAGGATAGGTTAGAGGATAGGATAGACGATAGGATAGGATACAGGATAGGATAGGATAGAGGATAGGATAGGATAGAGGATAGGATAGACGATAGGATAGGATAGAGGATAGGATAGGATAGAGGATAGGATAGGATAAAGGACAGGATAGGATAGAGGATTGGATAGGATACAGGAAAGGATAGGATTGAGGATAGACGATAGGATAGAGGATAGGATAGGATAGAGGATAGGATAGCATAGAGGATAGGATAGACGATAGGATAGGATAGAGGATAGGATAGGATAGAGGATAGGATAGGATAGAGGATTGGATAGGATAGAGGATAGGATAGGATAGAGGATAGGATAGGATAGAGGATAGGATAGGATAGAGGATAGGATAGGATAGAGGATAGGATAGACGATAGGATAGGATAGAGGATAGGATATGATAGAGGATAGGATAGGATAGAGGATAGGATAGACGATACGATAGGATAGAGGATAGGATAGGATAGAGGATAGGATAGGATAAAGGACAGGATAGGATAGAGGATTGGATAGGATACAGGAAAGGATAGGATTGAGGATAGACGATAGGATAGAGGATAGGATAGGATAGAGGATAAGATAGCATAGAGGATAGGATAGACGATAGGATAGGATAGAGGATAGGATAGGATAGAGGATAGGATAGGATAGAGGATTGGATAGGATAGAGGATAGGATAGGATAGAGGATAGGATAGGATAGAGGATAGGATAGGATAGAGGATAGGATAGGATAGAGGATAGGATAGACGATAGGATAGGATAGAGGATAGGATATGATAGAGGATAGGATAGGATAGAGGATAGGATAGACGATACGATAGGATAGAGGATAGGATAGGATAGACGATAGGATAGGATAGAGGATACGATAGGATAGAGGATTGGATAGGATACAGGATAGGATAGGATAGAGGATAGGATAGGGGATTTGATAGGATAGAGGATAGGATAGGATAGAGGATAGGATAGACGATAGGATAGGATACAGGATAGGATAGGACAGAGGATAGGATAGACGATAGGATAGGATAGAGGATAGGATAGGATAGAGGATAGGATAGGATAGAGGATAGGATAGGATAGAGGATAGGATAGACGATAGGATAGGATAGAGGATAGGATAGGATAGAGGATAGGATAGAGGATAGGATAGGATAGAGGATAGGATAGGATAGAGGATAGGATAGGATAGAGGATAGGATAGGATAGAGGATAGGATAGGATAGAGGATATGATAGGATAGAGAGTTGGCTAGGATACAGGAAAGGATAGGATAGAGGATAGGATAGGATAGAGGATAGGATAGGATAGAGGACAGGATAGGATAGAGGACAGGATAGGATAGAGGATTGGATAGGATACAGGATAGGATAGGATAGAGGATAGGATAGGATAGAGGATAGGATAGGATAGAGGATAGGATAGACGATAGGATAGGATACAGGATAGGATAGGATAGAGGATAGGATAGACGATAGGATAGGATAGAGGATAGGATAGGGTAGAGGATAGGATAGACGATAGGATAGGATAGAGGATAGGATAGGATAGAGGATAGGATAGGATAGAGGACAGGATAGGATAGAGGATTGGATAGGATACAGGATAGGATAGGATAGAGGATAGGATAGGATAGAGGATAGGATAGAGGATAGGATAGGATAGAGGACAGGATAGGATAGAGCATAGGATAGGATAGAGGATTGGATAGGATACAGGAAAGGATATGATTGAGGATAGATGATTGGATAGGATACAGGATAGGATAGGATAGAGGATAGGATAGGATAGAGGATAGGATAGGATAGAGGATAGGATAGGATAGAGGATAGGATAGGATAGAGGATAGGATAGGATGGAGGATAGGATAGGATAGAGGATAGGATAGGATAGAGGATAGGATAGGATAGAGGATAGGATAGGATAGAGGATAGGATAGGATAGAGGATAGGATAGGATAGAGGATAGGATAGGATAGAGGATAGGATAGGATAGAGGATAGGATAGGATAGAGGATAGGATAGGATAGAGGATAGGATAGGATAGAGGATAGGATAGGATAGAGGATAGGATAGGATAGAGGATAGGATAGGATAGAGGATAGGATAGGATAGAGGATAGGATAGGATAGAGGATAGGATAGGATAGAGGATAGGATAGGATAGAGGATAGGATAGGATAGAGGATAGGATAGGATAGAGGATAGGATAGGATAGAGGATAGTATAGGATAGAGGTTAGGATACGATAGAGGATAGGATAGGATAGAGGATAGGATAGGATAGAGGATAGGATAGGATACAGGACAGGATAGGATAGAGGATTGGATAGGATACAGGAAAGGATAGAATTGAGGATAGATGATAGGATAGAGGATAGGATAGGATAGAGGATAGGATCTGATAGAGGATAGGATAGGATAGAGGATAGGATAGGATAGGATAGAGGATTGGCTAGGATACAGGAAAGGATAGGATTGAGGATAGATGATAGGATAGGATAGAGGATTGGATAGGATACAGGATAGGATAGGATAGAGGATAGGATAGACGATAGGATAGGATAGAGGATAGGATAGGATAGAGGATAGGATAGGATAGAGGACAGGATAGGATAGAGGATAGGATAGGTTAGAGGATAGGATAGACGATAGGATAGGATAGTGGATACGATAGGATAGAGGATAGGATAGGATAGAGGACAGGATAGGATAGAGGATTGGATAGGATACAGGATAGGATAGGATAGAGGACAGGATAGGATAGAGGATAGGACAGGATAGAGGATAGGATAGGATAGAGGATAGGATAGACGATAGGATAGGATAGAGGATATGATAGGATAAAGGATAGGATAGGATAGAGGATAGGATAGAGGATAGGATAGGATAGAGGATTGGCTAGGATACAGGAAAGGATAGGATTGAGGATAGATGATAGGATAGGATAGAGGATTGGATAGAATACAGGATAGGATAGAATAGAGGATAGGATAGACGATAGGATAGGATAGAGGATAGGATAGGATACAGGATAGGATAGGATAGAGGACAGGATAGGATAGAGGATTGGCTAGGATACAGGAAAGGATAGGATTGAGGATAGATGATAGGATAGGATAGAGGATTGGATAGGATACAGGATAGGATAGGATAGAAGATAGGATAGGATTGAGGATAGGATAGGATAGAGGATAGGATAGGATAGAGGATAGGATAGAATAGAGGATAGGATAGGTTAGGGGATAGGATAGACGATAGGAGAGGATAGAGGATATGATAGGATAGAGGATAGGATAGGATAGAGGATAGGATAGGATAGAGGATAGGATAGGATAGAGGATAGGATAGGATAGAGGATAGGATAGGATAGAGGATAGATGATAGGATAGGATAGAGGATTGGATAGTATACAGGATAGGATAGGATAGAGGATAGGATAGGATAGAGGATAGATGATAGGATAGGATAGAGGATTGGATAGTATACAGGATAGGATAGGATAGAGGATAGGATAGACGATAGGATAGGATAGAGGATAGGATAGGATAGAGGATAGGATAGGATAGACGATAGGATAGGATAGAGGATAGGATAGGATAGAGGATAGGATAGGATAGAGGATAGGATAGGATAGAGGATAGGATAGGATAGAGGACAGGATAGGATAGAGGATAGGATAGGGTAGAGGATAGGTTAGGATAGAGGATAGGATAGGATAGAGGATAGGATAGGATAGAGGACAGGATAGGATAGAGGATTGGATAGGATACACGATAGGATAGGATAGAGGATAGGATAGGATAGAGCATAGGACAGGATAGAGGATAGGATAGGATAGGCTATAGGATAGACGATAGGAGAGGATAGAGGATATGATAGGATAGAGGATAGGATAGGATAGAGGATAGGATAGGATAGAGGATAGGATAGGATAGAGGATAGGATAGGATAGAGGATAGGATAGGATAGAGGATAGGATAGGATAGAGGATAGATGATAGGATAGGATAGAGGATTGGATAGTATACAGGATAGGATAGGATAGAGGATAGGATAGACGATAGGATAGGATAGAGGATAGGATAGGATAGAGGATAGGATAGGATAGAGGATAGGATAGGATAGAGGATAGGATAGGATAGAGGATAGGATAGGATAGAGGATAGGATAGGATAGAGGATAGGATAGGATAGAGGATAGGATAGGATAGAGGATAGGATAGGATAGAGGATAGGATAGGATAGAGGATACTACAGGATAGAGGATAGGATAGGATAGAGGATAGGATAGGATAGAGGATAGGATAGGATAGAGGATAGGATAGGATAGAGGATAGGATAGGATAGAGGATAGGATAGGATAGAGGATAGGATAGGATAGAGGATAGGATAGGATAGAGGATAGGATAGGATAGAGGATAGGATAGGATAGAGGATAGGATAGGATAGAGGATAGGATAGGATAGAGGATAGGATAGAGGATAGGATAGGTTAGAGGATAGGATAGACGATAGGATAGGATAGAGGATACGATAGGATAGAGGATAGAGGATAGGATAGGATAGAGGATAGGATAGGATAGAGGATAGGATAGGATAGAGGATGGGATAGGATACAGGATAGGATAGGATACAGGATAGGATAGGATAGAGGATAGGATAGGATAGAGGATAGGATAGGATAGAGGATAGGATAGGATAGAGGATAGGATAGGATAGAGGATAGGATAGGATAGAGGGTAGGATAGGATAGAGGATAGGATAGGATAGAGGATAGGATAGGATAGAGGATAGGATAGGATAGAGGATAGGATAGGATAGAGGATAGGATAGGATAGAGGATAGGATAGGATAGAGGATAGGATAGGATAGAGGATAGGATAGGATAGAGGATAGGATAGGATGGAGGATAGGATAGGATAGAGGATAGGATAGGATAGAGGATAGGATAGTACAGAGGATAGGATAGGGGATTTGATAGGATAGAGGATAGGATAGGATAGAGGATAGGATAGTACAGAGGATAGGATAGGGGATTTGATAGGATAGAGGATAGGATAGGATAGAGGATAGGATAGGATAGAGGATTGGCTAGGATACAGGAAAGGATAGGATTGAGGATAGATGATAGGATAGGATAGAGGATTGGGTAGGATACAGGATAGGATAGGATAGAGGATAGGATAGACGATAGGATAGGATAGAGGATAGGATAGGATAGAGGATAGGATAGGATACAGGACAGGATAGGATAGAGGATTGGATAGGATACAGGAAAGGATAGGATTGAGGATAGATGATAGGATAGAGGATAGGATAGGATAGAGGATAGGATAGGATAGAGGATAGGATAGGATAGAGGATAGGATAGGATAGAGGATAGGATAGAATAGAGGATAGGATAGGATAGAGGATTGGATAGAATAGAGGATAGGATAGGATAGAGGATAGGATAGGATAGAGGATAGGATAGGATAGAGGATAGGATAGGATAGAGGATAGGAAAGAGGATAGGATAGGTTAGAGGATAGGATAGACGATAGGATAGGATAGAGGATACGATAGGATAGAGGAGAGAGGATAGGATAGGATAGAGGATAGGATAGGATAGAGGATAGGATAGGATAGAGGACAGGATAGGATAGAGGATTGGATAGGATACAGGATAGGATAGGATAGAGGATAGGATAGGGGATTTGATAGGATAGAGGATAGGATAGGATAGAGGATAGGATAGACGATAGGATAGGATACAGGATAGGATAGGACAGAGGATAGGATAGACGATAGGATAGGATAGAGGATAGGATAGGATAGAGGATAGGATAGGATAGAGGATAGGATAGGATAGATGATAGGATAGGATAGAGGATAGGATAGGATAGAGGATAGGATAGACGATAGGATAGGATAGAGGATAGGATAGGATAGAGGATAGGATAGGATAGAGGATAGGATAGGATAGAGGATAGGATAGGATAGAGGATAGGATAGGATGGAGGATAGGATAGGATAGAGGATAGGATAGGATAGAGGATAAGATAGGATAGAGGATAGGATTGGATACAGGATAGGATAGGATAGAGGACAGGATAGGATAGAGGATTGGCTAGGATACAGGAAAGGATAGGATTGAGGATAGATGATAGGATAGGATAGAGGATTGGATAGGATACAGGATAGGATAGGATAGAAGATAGGATAGGATAGAGGATAGAATAGGATAGAGGATAGGATAGGATAGAGGATAGGATAGGATAGAGGATAGGATAGGATAGAGGATAGGATAGGATAGAGGATAGGATAGGATAGAGGATAGGATAGGATAGAGGATAGGATAGGATAGAGGATAGGATAGGATAGAGGATAGGATAGGATAGAGGATAGGATAGGATAGAGGATAGGATAGGATAGAGGATAGGATAGGATAGAGGATAGGAAAGAGGATAGGATAGGTTACAGGATAGGATAGACGATAGGATAGGATAGAGGATACGGTAGGATAGAGGAGAGAGGATAGGATAGGATAGAGGATAGGATAGGATAGAGGATAGGATAGGATAGAGGATAGGATAGGATAGAGGATAGGATAGGATAGAGGATAGGATAGGATAGAGGATAGGATAGGATAGAGGATAGGATAGGATAGAGGATAGGATAGGATAGAGGATAGGACAGGATAGAGGATAGGATAGGATAGAGGATAGGATAGGATAGAGGATAGGATAGGATAGAGGATAGGATAGGATAGAGGTTAGGATAGGATAGAGGATAGGATAGGATAGAGGATAGGATAGGATAGAGGATAGGATAGGATAGAGGATAGGATAGGATAGAGGATAGGATAGGATAGAGGATAGGATAGGATAGAGGATAGGATAGAGGATAGGATAGGTTAGAGGATAGGATAGACGATAGGATAGGATAGAGGATACGATAGGATAGAGGATAGAGGATAGGATAGGATAGAGGATAGGATAGGATAGAGGATAGGATAGGATAGAGGATAGGATAGGATAGAGGATAGGATAGGATACAGGATAGGATAGGATAGAGGATAGGATAGGATAGAGGATAGGATAGGATAGAGGATAGGATAGGATAGAGGATAGGATAGGATAGAGGATAGTATAGGATAGAGGATAGGATAGGATAGAGGATAGGATAGGATAGAGGATAGGATAGGATAGAGGATAGGATAGGATAGAGGATAGGATAGGATAGAGGATAGGATAGGATAGAGGATAGGATAGGATAGAGGATAGGATAGGATAAAGGATAGGATAGGATAGAGGATAGGATAGGATAGAGGATAGGATAGGATAGAGGATAGGATAGGATAGAGGATAGGATAGGATAGAGGATAGGATAGGATAGAGGATAGGATAGGATGGAGGATAGGATAGGATAGAGGATAGGATAGGATAGAGGATAGGATAGTACAGAGGATAGGATAGGGGATTTGATAGGATAGAGGATAGGATAGGATAGAGGATAGGATAGGATAGAGGATTGGCTAGGATACAGGAAAGGATAGGATTGAGGATAGATGATAGGATAGGATAGAGGATTGGGTAGGATACAGGATGCCGCCGGGCATCTCGAGCGGGGGCTCGGATGCTCATCGGGCGGCCTAACAGGGGGGAAGGCGCCACGTCGTCCGTTGCGTGGTGCCTTCGGATAGAGTAGGTACGGGAGGGGGCCGCGTCCCCCCCTGGGTGGTATGCTAAGGCGGGGGCACACCGGATTGACATGCGCGCGCAGAGCACGGGTGCCCCCAGGAGTCTAGGGACGGACGGGGAGGAGTTAGTGGGTATACTCGGTGTTGCACCAACCAGCCGAGGAGTCCCACATAACCCGGACCACCCCCCCCCGGGGGGGATTCGGGTATCCGTAACGAGATTACCTCCTCGGAAAAAAAAAAAAAAAAAAAATTGGGTAGGATACAGGATAGGATAGGATAGAGGATAGGATAGACGATAGGATAGGATAGAGGATAGGATAGGATAGAGGATAGGATAGGATACAGGACAGGATAGGATAGAGGATTGGATAGGATACAGGAAAGGATAGGATTGAGGATAGATGATAGGATAGAGGATAGGATAGGATAGAGGATAGGATAGGATAGAGGATAGGATAGGATAGAGGATAGGATAGGATAGAGGATAGGATAGGATAGAGGATATGATAGGATAGAGAGTTGGCTAGGATACAGGAAAGGATAGGATAGAGGATAGGATAGGATAGAGGATAGGATAGGATAGAGGATTGGATAGGATAGAGGATAGGATAGGATAGAGGATAGGATAGGATAGAGGATAGGATAGAATAGAGGATAGGATAGGATAGAGGATAGGATAGGATAGAGGATAGGATAGGATAGAGGATAGGATAGGATAGAGGATAGGATAGGATAGAGGATATGATAGGATAGAGAGTTGGCTAGGATACAGGAAAGGATAGGATAGAGGATAGGATAGGATAGAGGATAGGATAGGATAGAGGACAGGATAGGATAGAGGACAGGATAGGATAGAGGATTGGATAGGATACAGGATAGGATAGGATAGAGGATAGGATAGGATAGAGGATAGGATAGGATAGAGGATAGGATAGACGATAGGATAGGATACAGGATAGGATAGGATAGAGGATAGGATAGACGATAGGATAGGATAGAGGATAGGATAGGGTAGAGGATAGGATAGACGATAGGATAGGATAGAGGATAGGATAGGATAGAGGATAGGATATGATAGAGGACAGGATAGGATAGAGGATTGGATAGGATACAGGAAAGGATAGGATTGAGGATAGATGATAGGATGGAGGATAGGATAGGATAGAGGACAGGATAGGATAGAGGATAGGATAGGGGATTTGATAGGATAGAGGATAGGATAGGATAGAGGATAGGATAGACGATAGGATAGGATACAGGATAGGATAGGACAGAGGATAGGATAGACGATAGGATAGGATAGAGGATAGGATAGGATAGAGGATAGGATAGAATAGAGGATAGGATAGGATAGAGGATTGGATAGGATAGAGGATAGGATAGGATAGAGGATAGGATAGGGTAGAGGATAGGATAGGATAGAGGATAGGATAGGATAGAGGATAGGATAGGATAGAGGAAAGGATAGGATTGAGGATAGATGATAGGATAGGATAGAGGATTGGATAGGATACAGGATAGGATAGGATAGAGGATAGGATAGGGGATTTGATAGGATAGAGGATAGGATAGGTTAGAGGATAGGATAGACGATAGGATAGGATACAGGATAGGATAGGATAGAGGATAGGATAGGATAGAGGATAGGATAGACGATAGGATAGGATAGAGGATAGGATAGGATAGAGGATAGGATAGGATAAAGGACAGGATAGGATAGAGGATTGGATAGGATACAGGAAAGGATAGGATTGAGGATAGACGATAGGATAGAGGATAGGATAGGATAGAGGATAGGATAGCATAGAGGATAGGATAGACGATAGGATAGGATAGAGGATAGGATAGGATAGAGGATAGGATAGGATAGAGGATTGGATAGGATAGAGGATAGGATAGGATAGAGGATAGGATAGGATAGAGGATAGGATAGGATAGAGGATAGGATAGGATAGAGGATAGGATAGACGATAGGATAGGATAGAGGATAGGATATGATAGAGGATAGGATAGGATAGAGGATAGGATAGACGATACGATAGGATAGAGGATAGGATAGGATAGACGATAGGATAGGATAGAGGATACGATAGGATAGAGGATTGGATAGGATACAGGATAGGATAGGATAGAGGATAGGATAGGGGATTTGATAGGATAGAGGATAGGATAGGATAGAGGATAGGATAGACGATAGGATAGGATACAGGATAGGATAGGACAGAGGATAGGATAGACGATAGGATAGGATAGAGGATAGGATAGGATAAAGGATAGGATAGGATAGAGGATAGGATAGGATAGAGGATAGGATAGACGATAGGATAGGATAGAGGATAGGATAGGATAGAGGATAGGATAGAGGATAGGATAGGATAGAGGATAGGATAGGATAGAGGATAGGATAGGATAGAGGATAGGATAGGATAGAGGATAGGATAGGATAGAGGATATGATAGGATAGAGAGTTGGCTAGGATACAGGAAAGGATAGGATAGAGGATAGGATAGGATAGAGGATAGGATAGGATAGAGGACAGGATAGGATAGAGGACAGGATAGGATAGAGGATTGGATAGGATACAGGATAGGATAGGATAGAGGATAGGATAGGATAGAGGATAGGATAGGATAGAGGATAGGATAGACGATAGGATAGGATACAGGATAGGATAGGATAGAGGATAGGATAGACGATAGGATAGGATAGAGGATAGGATAGGGTAGAGGATAGGATAGACGATAGGATAGGATAGAGGATAGGATAGGATAGAGGATAGGATAGGATAGAGGATAGATGATAGGATAGGATAGAGGATTGGATAGGATACAGGATAGGATAGGATAGAGGATAGGATAGGGGATTTGATAGGATAGAGGATAGGATAGGTTAGAGGATAGGATAGACGATAGGATAGGATACAGGATAGGATAGGATAGAGGATAGGATAGGATAGAGGATAGGATAGACGATAGGATAGGATAGAGGATAGGATAGGATAGAGGATAGGATAGGATAAAGGACAGGATAGGATAGAGGATTGGATAGGATACAGGAAAGGATAGGATTGAGGATAGACGATAGGATAGAGGATAGGATAGGATAGAGGATAGGATAGCATAGAGGATAGGATAGACGATAGGATAGGATAGAGGATAGGATAGGATAGAGGATAGGATAGGATAGAGGATTGGATAGGATAGAGGATAGGATAGGATAGAGGATAGGATAGGATAGAGGATAGGATAGGATAGAGGATAGGATAGGATAGAGGATAGGATAGACGATAGGATAGGATAGAGGATAGGATATGATAGAGGATAGGATAGGATAGAGGATAGGATAGACGATACGATAGGATAGAGGATAGGATAGGATAGAGGATAGGATAGGATAAAGGACAGGATAGGATAGAGGATTGGATAGGATACAGGAAAGGATAGGATTGAGGATAGACGATAGGATAGAGGATAGGATAGGATAGAGGATAAGATAGCATAGAGGATAGGATAGACGATAGGATAGGATAGAGGATAGGATAGGATAGAGGATAGGATAGGATAGAGGATTGGATAGGATAGAGGATAGGATAGGATAGAGGATAGGATAGGATAGAGGATAGGATAGGATAGAGGATAGGATAGGATAGAGGATAGGATAGACGATAGGATAGGATAGAGGATAGGATATGATAGAGGATAGGATAGGATAGAGGATAGGATAGACGATACGATAGGATAGAGGATAGGATAGGATAGACGATAGGATAGGATAGAGGATACGATAGGATAGAGGATTGGATAGGATACAGGATAGGATAGGATAGAGGATAGGATAGGGGATTTGATGAGAGCGAATCGAAATCTCACCGAGCTAACATCGTAAGAGAGCATAGAAACGCGAAAATTTCAACCGCACTCGCGAGTTTTACTTTAATTTATTCTTACTCGAAATAATAAGTATGAGTATATATAAAAGTAAAAAGTGAGTGGAAAATTCAAAACCAAAAGGACTATAAAGCCAAAACGCGAATAAAGACGCGATTCACGCGGAGTTCGGGTTAAAAACCCCTCAGGGGCGGATAAACTCCTAAGAGGAAAATAACTTGAAAGAAAATAGCAGATCATCAACTATAGAATCTCGAAAAACCAAACGCGAACATCTGAAAAAGAAAAAGAAAAGATTAAACTCTTAAAATTAAATCGGGTACACTTACGTGAAAATAAGATACTTCCAGCAAAATCCGGGAAACGGGAGTGCCGAAAAACTGCATATACCTGAAAAGAAAGAAATAGAAAAAGACTAGAAGTTTTTAAAAATAGTAGAGATGTCAATTAAATTTTAAAAATAAATAAATAATTAAAACCGGTGAAATAACAGTGTTAGAAAACGAACAATTACACTCGATAGATTAATACCAAGTGGACTATAAAGCAGTTTAGAATTTCCAAGTGTCAAGTGACGAGAGAGATAGAGAGAAAATACATAGAACAAGAGAGGATAGAGAACACCCGAAAGGCCAAGCCGAGAAGTTCACACAACGTGAGGGCTCGGTCGGACGGTGTTACCTAAAGTAAGGTAGGAACTAGAAGAGTTAAAACCGCAGAGGGATAACCAGTAGTAATTATACACCGGATATAAAGTCTTAGGAGAAAGAGATAGAACTCGGGTAAAATACAAAAATAGGCCGATCTCAATAAAATTTTAGGGCCGCCCATTTCGAAGGGTGGCGAGTCGAAGGGGGTCGGAAAGGAGAAGTTACTCTCCCCCCCGAAAACTTTTTTGCTCTGCACCCACCCATTTCGGAGATATAGCGATTAGCAGGCTTATTTTACGGAAATTAGGGAAACGGACCAGACGAAAGTAAAGTGCTCGCCCGTACCGTTACAACGAGCCGCTGAACGCCGGAATCGGTGAAAGTTGAAAATTAGCGTGCATACCGGGTGACCAAATAATTTCGGATCCTAAAAAATCTGAGTACGTGGGTCGACTCGTTAGGGGAATCTAAGGGGTGTCTGTGATCTGGGGAACACAGTTCCCCAAGGCAAAAAATTTGTCGAAACCCCCCCCCCCCCTTTTCGAGATAACAACACGGACAAGGGGAAGGAGCTGATTCTCCAAAAAACTTTCAACGAGGCAAGTTACGCATTCAACGAGGGCTTTACAAACATATAAGAATAAGTGGGGGTCAACTATCCAAAAACCCCCACTTCCCTCTTGCGAAATCCAGAAATTAGAGAATTTTAGCATTTCTTAGCGTTTTTTCGTCACTTTCAGACGATTTTAGATAATTCGAAGCGATTTTAGAATTTTTCCCGTCGATCGCACGAGATTTCTTAAAAAATTCTTACAATTTTGCGAATTTCGTCAAATTTTCGTAGCTAGTAGGTAGAGAGAATATCGTAGCCGCTAAGTAGATTTCTGCGGACCTCGGCGATTCTGTGCGAATTTTAGATAAGATAGGTTAGGTTAATAGAAAAAATTAGAATTACAACTGTTTGTGTTGGTTTTTTTTTTGGTTTTTGGTTAATAAGGTTTAGCTAGTAAATTTTTAGAGTTTAGGTTTTAGATTTGTAATCTTAGGGTTAATCTCGAGTTTAGTTACTTTAAGTGTTAGTATATATAAAATAGATTAAGTTTAAGCGAATCGATTAGATTAAATTAAATTAAGTACATGCGCGACCAGCGATAATAGATTTTTAACGATTTTGTAGAAATTGAAAAGTTAAATAGAGGCAAATACCTTTAATTCTCCGTGTTTTCCGACTTACTGCCTTCCCCAACCTACAAATAATACAATTAAATGTAATAAAATAAAGAATAAAATACAATAGCTTAATAGAATTAAAAAACAAGAAACCAGTATTAGAAAGAAATAGTAGTAAAATCAAATTGCTTAGCCCTCTATTAGTAATAAAAAAGCGACAATTTGTCAGAAAAATCACCCTTCAAAAGACAAGATAGTAGATAAAAGACAAGATAGTAGTAGTTATATAAAATAAATAAAATGTAGTAAGATTAATATACTAATAGCAGAAAAATATACTAATAGCAGAAAACTTTCGTAGTTAAAAGCTAAAATATAAAAAAAAATTTTTAAAGCCTAATCAGGACAGAGAGAAACAGGGAAAAAGGCATTAAGGAAAGAGAGGAAAGGGAAAGGGTAGGTTAAAAAACGCTGGGAAAACGATAGGTACAGAAGGGGAGAGCCAGGGGGGGTTAAAGATACCGAACAGACGGAATCGTAACGGCCGACCCCGAGCGAAAGCGAGAGGACAAAGTAAGAGACAACCTAATACAATAACACGCACCGAGGACGAAACGACCGCCACCACGGACACCCTCAAACAAAGACACATACAGCATTCACTTGACACATACGTTAGCACAAACAGACAATACGGTTTCAAATCAATACGATAGTAAAAGAACAATAGCATATCGAAAAGAAGACGAAAGAAAGAGAGAACAAAATAAGAAAGAAGATGGACGAGGAAGAAAAATTCCTCACACCAATGCAACCAGCAGCGAAAGGCAATGTCTTCAAGAAAAGCTCAAAAATAAAGCATAGCGCGGAAAAAGAAAAGGATAGATCATTGATTAAAAGACCAAGAGAAAATGAAGAGGAAACCGACACAGATTCGGTAATCTCGGACGTAATCTTGGTCGGAAGTACGGCATTAAAAAAGAAACGACTAGAAGACATAACTTTGTACGCAATCAACCAGACCGACGACGAAGAGAAGGATGAGGAGGACGACGTATTAAAACTAATAGGGCAACTAATAAAAATCCTCAAAAAAACTAAAAATTCAACACGCGAGGTTAAAAATTATTGTGCGGACCCACTAACGGAGGTAAAAAACGTGACGAAATGTCACGCCAGCCAAGCGGATAGACTGCTCGAAGTGGCGATCACCAAGCTAAAAAACATTGAACTAATAATAGAAAATAAACAACTCAAAAATAGTATACTGCATAGAGATATGGGAACGCAATGCTCCTTAGCTAAAAATGAAAATAATGTTCCACCGAAACCCGAAAAGCATAAAAAGACAGCAGAAGGACTGAAGAAAAGATTAATGTATGAAAGTGAAGCGGAAGAAGCAAGCGGCAAATTGAACAAGGAAATCGACCATGATAAAGAGAAAGAAAACGAATGGAAGACAGTCGAGAATAGAAATAAAAACGAGGAGAAGAAAGCTTTAAGGAAAAAGAAGAAAGAAGAGGAAGAAGCAGCAGAAGCAGAGAAAAGGAAACGGGAACAAGAAAAGGAACGAGAAAAAGAAACAAGCTTCCTCCGCCTCCAAAATCGGAAGCTATAATCATTAAAACATCAGAAACAAGGACCTTCGCGGATTTATTTAAACAACTAAAGACCAATGCTGGAGATAGATTGAATGGAATTCATACCGTAAGAAAGTCCAGGGGAGGAGATCTCGTTATAGAGATGGAAAAGGGTACCACTGGCGGAGATCTGGAAAAATTCGCGAAGGACACCCTAGGGGGAGATTGCAAAATCAGGAGAATGGCCCCCAAGGTAGTGTACGAAATAAAAGATCTCGATCCAACAATCGACAGAGGGGAACTCCAGGAGGAACTCGAAAAAATTCTAGGAATTCAGAAAGATGAAATAGAGGTCAAAAATATCCGATTCGGATACGGAGGAACTCGGATGGCCATAGTTGCCCTTCCGGCTAAAATATTGGAACAATTGGGACAGGAAAATAAATTAAAAATCGGCTTTACAAACTGCAGAGTCAAAAGGACTCAGAACATTCTAAGATGCTACAAGTGCCACGCTTTCGGGCACTTATCGTACAACTGCACGTTAGATCTGAAGGGTCAAGAACTCTGCAGGAGATGCGGGGCAATAGGACACCAAATTAATGGCTGTGAGGCAATAAGATGCTGTGTCCTCTGCATCCGAGAAGGGATACACGCATCGAAGGCCGAACATGTTGCGGGGGCGGTAAACTGCCCGCAATATAAAAAATTTTTGGAGCAATCAGCTAGGAGTAACGCATAAAATTCAATTTAAAATTATTGCAAATTAATCTGAACCATTGTAGGCTCGCTCACTGCTTGCTAACACAAACAGTCGCAGAAACGGGGGTGGACATCGTTCTGATTTCAGAGCCACTTTACAATCCAGGAAACTGGATTTACTCAACTGGAAATTCAGCAGCAATCTGGGTCACTAATACAAACGGCTTTAAAAGACAAGAGGACGGAGACAGGGTACAGGAAGACTACGTTGCGGTAAGAATTGATAACCTCACGATAGTAAGTACCTACATTTCTCCAAATATCTCTACGGATCTCTACACACACAAAATAAAGAAACTAATGCAGTTTGTCGACCAGGAACGCCTGAAAGGAAAAAGAATTTTGTTAGGAGGAGACTTTAATGCTAAATCCCCAGCCTGGGGATCTGTAGAACAGAATCTTAAAGGAACAATATTATTGGAAGAAATGCTAAGGATAAACATCTTCCCCTGTATCCCTGAGGGAGGACACACCTTTGAGAGAGGGAAATCCACCTCAAATCTGGATTTCATAGCAACTACCCGGGACCTACAAGAAAAAGACAACAAAATCATTAATAAAGTACTTAACAAAGAAACAGCATCCGATCACAAATATTTGTTCACAGAGATTCAAACTAAGGACGAGATGCAAAGGAACAAGGGAAGTCAAAGCAATAAATGGAAATTAACGAGAACAGGACTCCTCAGGCTGGGGACGGCGCTGCAAAGATCTATCATAGAGGAAGGACTCAACGAAGCAAACTATTTTAATAAAGACGAGGAAACTAAGTTTCTAAACAATATTTATAAAATCTGCGACGAAGAGCTAGATAAACCCGAATCAACGCATAGAAAGGTTAAAAGTAATATCTGGTGGACTCCTGAGTTAAAGAAAGAAAGAGATAAAACCCAGAAACTTAGAAGGTCAGTCCAAAAAGCGAGGAGGAAGGGTAAGGACGACGAAAGGGAGGCCTTAACCTTCCTATACAAACGAGCTAAGAAGAACCTACAAAGACTAATTTCCAAACAGAAAGAGATATCATGGAACGAACTATGCGAAACTATTAATAAGGACATATGGGGCAAGCCCTATAAAATAATCATAAGACAGGTTAAAAAAGACAATCCTCCAGCCTCTCTCTCAGCAGAGTGTGCAGCAAACGTGATGGAGGGATCCACAAGATTTTAGACAACCTGACGAGCAACCAAGTGGAAACAACGGAAGCGAGAACAATGAACAGAAAGGGAAAATAGCCTGAGAAACCAAGAGGAGACAATCGGAAGAAAAATACCCGAGGTTACCTCGGAAGAAATCATAGCTGCTTCCAAATTGCTGAAATCCGGAAAAGCCCCGGGAAAAGACGGTATGCAACCTGAAATTATAAAATTATTAGCAGAAACAAGGCCGGACAGATTTGCTGCCCTCTTCAAGGGCATTCTAATTAGAGGGAGTATACCACAGCAATGGAAAGTAGCAAGAACAATTCTTCTTAGAAAAGAAGGTAAGGACCCTTCCTCCCACTCTGCCTACAGACCAATTTGTATTCTAGATGCTGTGGCCAAGCTCCTGGAATATGTCATCCGGGCGAGATTACATGGAGAGCTAGGAGAAAGACCTTTCAGCTCAAATCAATTTGGATTCACTAAGGGAACATCAACCATACATGCAATGGAAATCGTCAGGAAAGCGGCAATTGAGGCCTCGGCAAAAAACAGATTTGCGGTCATGATCGCCCTTGACGTAAAAAACGCCTTTAACTCTTTGAGCTGGAAGGCAATCGACAACGAATTAAAAAACAGGAAAGTATCCGAGTATCTCGTCCGGATAATAAGTGACTATTTCAGGGGCAGAATGGTAGAATACGAAGCATCGGAAAAATCAATAGAACTGAATATGAAAATGGGAGTCCCTCAAGGCTCAGTCCTCGGCCCTTTTTTGTGGAATTTGGTGTACGATGGACTTCTAAATAGATCGACACCGCCGATGACACAAAAAATTGCCTTTGCAGACGACTTGGCCATTATTATTCAGGCTTCTACCACCAATAGACTCAAGCTGAGAGCAGAAGAAATCGCTGAGGACACCAAACAGTGGATGACCACGGCCGGACTGTCCCTAGCGGAAGACAAAACAGAAATCATGTGGCTGAATTGTAAATATGTTGACCCGAACCTTTGTTTCAGAATAGGAGACGCTGAGATAATACCGAAGAATGAATTGAAATACCTCGGAATAATCTTCGAATCCAATAAAAGTTTTAAAAAACAAATCGAGAAGGCAACTAATAAGGCCATAAGAACGATGTCTGCCCTCAGCAGGATTATGACAAATAAAATTAAGACTAGACAAACAGGAAGAAAGCTGTACTTTATGACTATGGAATCGATCGTGTTATACGGAGCACCAATATGGGCCGAAGCTGCGGAAAAAATTTTCTTTAGAAGATTACTCAGAAAAACGCAAAAAATGGGGCTTACAAGAGTAGTAGCAGCCTATAGATCGGTACCGTTAGAAACTTTAGCAGTCTTAGCGGGGATCCCCCCCTGGGATCTCAAAGTTTTGGAAAGAAGAAGAATCTTCGAGGAAGAAAATGATATGACGTCATTTTTGAGAGAACATGGGCCTAACGCCGCGGAGAATAGAGGACAAAATCCACCACCAACTACTGGCATAGAGGAAGAAACTACGGAAGAAATAGTTGAATTAGCAATTTCCAGGTTCAAAAAACAAATCAGGAAACAAAATAAAGAAATCACTCTCCAAAAGTGGCAAGATGAATGGAACCACAACGTTGTAGGCCGATGGACACACAAACTTATTCCTGATATAGATAAATGGGTAAATAGGAAACACGGCGAGTTGAACTTTTACCTAACACAAGCCCTTACCGGGCACGGAGTTTTTAATTTGTTTAGAAAACGCATTGGCAAAACCGAATCAGATGAGTGCTGGTTCCATCCGGGAACCACTGACACACCGGAACACACTATTGTCTCATGCCAGAGATGGACGGAGGAGAGGAAGCCGCTCTTGGAAGCCCTACGAACCGATGCGGAATCTCTGTCTACGGAGAAAATAATGGACGGTATCCTAGAGAGCGAACCTACTTGGAAAATATTTATGGTCCTCTGCAGAAACATCCTAAGCACGAAGGAAGAAGAGGAAAGAAGAAGAGAGAAAGAGCTGATAGACAATCCGATAATAAGAGGTACAGACGAAGATCTGGAATCTGCCGATGCCGAAATCATGGGAGACCTCTAGATAAGTATTAATCAGATCCTAATTTGCGACTAGTAAAAATAAATATTAGAAAGTATGATACTCGCTAAAATAAATGTAATCTCTCTGTGTTGCAGCGCTTCCCGGGGGGGGGGGGGGGGGGGGGACCGAGGAGCGGAGGACATCGCGGGAAAAGGAGGCCTCAATAGACGGTGGAGGATGCCGAAGGTCAACCGACGCCTGTGAAGAAGCGAATACGCGGGACCAGGCTAGGGCGACAACAAGGAGATCAACCACCGCTAAGTAGAGGGAGAAACTTCCAAGCTCAACGCAGACAACCCTTCAGCATCTCGGCTCCCCCCCCCTGGCCCCTCCACACTCCCCCGGGGACGCTGTAGCACGGAGCAGACGGTGGAAGGCAACGAAGCCAAAGGACCAGCGGCGTATTACTTGCGGCTCCGGTTGCAGCTTCCCAGGCGCCACTTACCGACTCCGGGCAGAGCGCGACACCGCGAAAAGTAGGATAAAGTAGGAATCGCGCGAGAAAGCGAAGATAGCGGGCGAGAAGTGACAAGGTAAATCAGGGGCATACTCCCAGCGGCGTATTGCTTAGCACTAAGCGACAAGATGGCGGACGACGCTATCAACACGTGGCGAATTGTATTTTATTAAATTATAAGGGTTAGGGGAACTTTTAACGTGCCAGATTGTAAACCCGACGTTTTTTGGAAACGGCGAATTTTTTGATATAGAAAAAACAACTGAAAAGGGTCTATTTTAAAAGATATTTTCAAGAGGGGTGGGGGGGGCTAAAAAATTAAGATGAAAATAAAAATTTGCACCTTTCTAAACGCCCGCCAAAAATTTGACCAGATAAAATATTAAAAATCTTGATTTTATAGCTAAAAGAAATTTCGTGGAGCACAGAATACGCGGCTCAGGCCACGGTAATAGTATAATATGTACATAGTCGTTTCCAGAACACGGGCGGGTAGCACGAAGAAAGTTTATTAGGAGGAAAGTATTAACCGGATAGCATAGAATATATTTTAAAATTAGACAGTTAGGCAATATACTAACCGAAAATAGAAGAAGAAATAGGACACTTGCCCCTCTGT
This sequence comes from Halictus rubicundus, assembly GCF_050948215.1. Classification (NCBI taxonomy): domain Eukaryota; kingdom Metazoa; phylum Arthropoda; class Insecta; order Hymenoptera; family Halictidae; genus Halictus; species Halictus rubicundus. The sequence goes on from NW_027488608.1 coordinate 647,005, forward strand.
TTCCATACCACAAGGGTAAAACTGGAAAAAATCATAAGACGAGGACGTTAACGATAGAACAACTCAGGTCAAAGCAATCAAAATATCAAAATTTTGAAATGATGGGGTTACTCGAGTTCAACTACATTGTCTCGGCGTAACACAACACACCACGACCGAAAAACGCTCGGAGAAACGGGTAGGGAGGGGGAAAGTCACCGAGGCCTCCCGTGCCTCAGGATTGAATTTGAAAAGCAGAGCGAATCGAAATCTCACCGAGCTAACATCGTAAGAGAGCATAGAAACGCGAAAATTTCAACCGCACTCGCGAGTTTTACTTTAATTTATTCTTACTCGAAATAATAAGTATGAGTATATATAAAAGTAAAAAGTGAGTGGAAAATTCAAAACCAAAAGGACTATAAAGCCAAAACGCGAATAAAGACGCGATTCACGCGGAGTTCGGGTTAAAAACCCCTCAGGGGCGGATAAACTCCTAAGAGGAAAATAACTTGAAAGAAAATAGCAGATCATCAACTATAGAATCTCGAAAAACCAAACGCGAACATCTGAAAAAGAAAAAGAAAAGATTAAACTCTTAAAATTAAATCGGGTACACTTACGTGAAAATAAGATACTTCCAGCAAAATCCGGGAAACGGGAGTGCCGAAAAACTGCATATACCTGAAAAGAAAGAAATAGAAAAAGACTAGAAGTTTTTAAAAATAGTAGAGATGTCAATTAAATTTTAAAAATAAATAAATAATTAAAACCGGTGAAATAACAGTGTTAGAAAACGAACAATTACACTCGATAGATTAATACCAAGTGGACTATAAAGCAGTTTAGAATTTCCAAGTGTCAAGTGACGAGAGAGATAGAGAGAAAATACATAGAACAAGAGAGGATAGAGAACACCCGAAAGGCCAAGCCGAGAAGTTCACACAACGTGAGGGCTCGGTCGGACGGTGTTACCTAAAGTAAGGTAGGAACTAGAAGAGTTAAAACCGCAGAGGGATAACCAGTAGTAATTATACACCGGATATAAAGTCTTAGGAGAAAGAGATAGAACTCGGGTAAAATACAAAAATAGGCCGATCTCAATAAAATTTTAGGGCCGCCCATTTCGAAGGGTGGCGAGTCGAAGGGGGTCGGAAAGGAGAAGTTACTCTCCCCCCCGAAAACTTTTTTGCTCTGCACCCACCCATTTCGGAGATATAGCGATTAGCAGGCTTATTTTACGGAAATTAGGGAAACGGACCAGACGAAAGTAAAGTGCTCGCCCGTACCGTTACAACGAGCCGCTGAACGCCGGAATCGGTGAAAGTTGAAAATTAGCGTGCATACCGGGTGACCAAATAATTTCGGATCCTAAAAAATCTGAGTACGTGGGTCGACTCGTTAGGGGAATCTAAGGGGTGTCTGTGATCTGGGGAACACAGTTCCCCAAGGCAAAAAATTTGTCGAAACCCCCCCCCCCCTTTTCGAGATAACAACACGGACAAGGGGAAGGAGCTGATTCTCCAAAAAACTTTCAACGAGGCAAGTTACGCATTCAACGAGGGCTTTACAAACATATAAGAATAAGTGGGGGTCAACTATCCAAAAACCCCCACTTCCCTCTTGCGAAATCCAGAAATTAGCAGAATTTTAGCATTTCTTAGCGTTTTTTCGTCACTTTCAGACGATTTTAGATAATTCGAAGCGATTTTAGAATTTTTCCCGTCGATCGCACGAGATTTCTTAAAAAATTCTTACAATTTTGCGAATTTCGTCAAATTTTCGTAGCTAGTAGGTAGAGAGAATATCGTAGCCGCTAAGTAGATTTCTGCGGACCTCGGCGATTCTGTGCGAATTTTAGATAAGATAGGTTAGGTTAATAGAAAAAATTAGAATTACAACTGTTTGTGTTGGTTTTTTTTTGGTTTTTGGTTAATAAGGTTTAGCTAGTAAATTTTTAGAGTTTAGGTTTTAGATTTGTAATCTTAGGGTTAATCTCGAGTTTAGTTACTTTAAGTGTTAGTATATATAAAATAGATTAAGTTTAAGCGAATCGATTAGATTAAATTAAATTAAGTACATGCGCGACCAGCGATAATAGATTTTTAACGATTTTGTAGAAATTGAAAAGTTAAATAGAGGCAAATACCTTTAATTCTCCGTGTTTTCCGACTTACTGCCTTCCCCAACCTACAAATAATACAATTAAATGTAATAAAATAAAGAATAAAATACAATAGCTTAATAGAATTAAAAAACAAGAAACCAGTATTAGAAAGAAATAGTAGTAAAATCAAATTGCTTAGCCCTCTATTAGTAATAAAAAAGCGACAATTTGTCAGAAAAATCACCCTTCAAAAGACAAGATAGTAGATAAAAGACAAGATAGTAGTAGTTATATAAAATAAATAAAATGTAGTAAGATTAATATACTAATAGCAGAAAAATATACTAATAGCAGAAAACTTTCGTAGTTAAAAGCTAAAATATAAAAAAAAATTTTTAAAGCCTAATCAGGACAGAGAGAAACAGGGAAAAAGGCATTAAGGAAAGAGAGGAAAGGGAAAGGGTAGGTTAAAAAACGCTGGGAAAACGATAGGTACAGAAGGGGAGAGCCAGGGGGGGTTAAAGATACCGAACAGACGGAATCGTAACGGCCGACCCCGAGCGAAAGCGAGAGGACAAAGTAAGAGACAACCTAATACAATAACACGCACCGAGGACGAAACGACCGCCACCACGGACACCCTCAAACAAAGACACATACAGCATTCACTTGACACATACGTTAGCACAAACAGACAATACGGTTTCAAATCAATACGATAGTAAAAGAACAATAGCATATCGAAAAGAAGACGAAAGAAAGAGAGAACAAAATAAGAAAGAAGATGGACGAGGAAGAAAAATTCCTCACACCAATGCAACCAGCAGCGAAAGGCAATGTCTTCAAGAAAAGCTCAAAAATAAAGCATAGCGCGGAAAAAGAAAAGGATAGATCATTGATTAAAAGACCAAGAGAAAATGAAGAGGAAACCGACACAGATTCGGTAATCTCGGACGTAATCTTGGTCGGAAGTACGGCATTAAAAAAGAAACGACTAGAAGACATAACTTTGTACGCAATCAACCAGACCGACGACGAAGAGAAGGATGAGGAGGACGACGTATTAAAACTAATAGGGCAACTAATAAAAATCCTCAAAAAAACTAAAAATTCAACACGCGAGGTTAAAAATTATTGTGCGGACCCACTAACGGAGGTAAAAAACGTGACGAAATGTCACGCCAGCCAAGCGGATAGACTGCTCGAAGTGGCGATCACCAAGCTAAAAAACATTGAACTAATAATAGAAAATAAACAACTCAAAAATAGTATACTGCATAGAGATATGGGAACGCAATGCTCCTTAGCTAAAAATGAAAATAATGTTCCACCGAAACCCGAAAAGCATAAAAAGACAGCAGAAGGACTGAAGAAAAGATTAATGTATGAAAGTGAAGCGGAAGAAGCAAGCGGCAAATTGAACAAGGAAATCGACCATGATAAAGAGAAAGAAAACGAATGGAAGACAGTCGAGAATAGAAATAAAAACGAGGAGAAGAAAGCTTTAAGGAAAAAGAAGAAAGAAGAGGAAGAAGCAGCAGAAGCAGAGAAAAGGAAACGGGAACAAGAAAAGGAACGAGAAAAAAGAAACAAGCTTCCTCCGCCTCCAAAATCGGAAGCTATAATCATTAAAACATCAGAAACAAGGACCTTCGCGGATTTATTTAAACAACTAAAGACCAATGCTGGAGATAGATTGAATGGAATTCATACCGTAAGAAAGTCCAGGGGAGGAGATCTCGTTATAGAGATGGAAAAGGGTACCACTGGCGGAGATCTGGAAAAATTCGCGAAGGACACCCTAGGGGGAGATTGCAAAATCAGGAGAATGGCCCCCAAGGTAGTGTACGAAATAAAAGATCTCGATCCAACAATCGACAGAGGGGAACTCCAGGAGGAACTCGAAAAAATTCTAGGAATTCAGAAAGATGAAATAGAGGTCAAAAATATCCGATTCGGATACGGAGGAACTCGGATGGCCATAGTTGCCCTTCCGGCTAAAATATTGGAACAATTGGGACAGGAAAATAAATTAAAAATCGGCTTTACAAACTGCAGAGTCAAAAGGACTCAGAACATTCTAAGATGCTACAAGTGCCACGCTTTCGGGCACTTATCGTACAACTGCACGTTAGATCTGAAGGGTCAAGAACTCTGCAGGAGATGCGGGGCAATAGGACACCAAATTAATGGCTGTGAGGCAATAAGATGCTGTGTCCTCTGCATCCGAGAAGGGATACACGCATCGAAGGCCGAACATGTTGCGGGGGCGGTAAACTGCCCGCAATATAAAAAATTTTTGGAGCAATCAGCTAGGAGTAACGCATAAAATTCAATTTAAAATTATTGCAAATTAATCTGAACCATTGTAGGCTCGCTCACTGCTTGCTAACACAAACAGTCGCAGAAACGGGGGTGGACATCGTTCTGATTTCAGAGCCACTTTACAATCCAGGAAACTGGATTTACTCAACTGGAAATTCAGCAGCAATCTGGGTCACTAATACAAACGGCTTTAAAAGACAAGAGGACGGAGACAGGGTACAGGAAGACTACGTTGCGGTAAGAATTGATAACCTCACGATAGTAAGTACCTACATTTCTCCAAATATCTCTACGGATCTCTACACACACAAAATAAAGAAACTAATGCAGTTTGTCGACCAGGAACGCCTGAAAGGAAAAAGAATTTTGTTAGGAGGAGACTTTAATGCTAAATCCCCAGCCTGGGGATCTGTAGAACAGAATCTTAAAGGAACAATATTATTGGAAGAAATGCTAAGGATAAACATCTTCCCCTGTATCCCTGAGGGAGGACACACCTTTGAGAGAGGGAAATCCACCTCAAATCTGGATTTCATAGCAACTACCCGGGACCTACAAGAAAAAGACAACAAAATCATTAATAAAGTACTTAACAAAGAAACAGCATCCGATCACAAATATTTGTTCACAGAGATTCAAACTAAGGACGAGATGCAAAGGAACAAGGGAAGTCAAAGCAATAAATGGAAATTAACGAGAACAGGACTCCTCAGGCTGGGGACGGCGCTGCAAAGATCTATCATAGAGGAAGGACTCAACGAAGCAAACTATTTTAATAAAGACGAGGAAACTAAGTTTCTAAACAATATTTATAAAATCTGCGACGAAGAGCTAGATAAACCCGAATCAACGCATAGAAAGGTTAAAAGTAATATCTGGTGGACTCCTGAGTTAAAGAAAGAAAGAGATAAAACCCAGAAACTTAGAAGGTCAGTCCAAAAAGCGAGGAGGAAGGGTAAGGACGACGAAAGGGAGGCCTTAACCTTCCTATACAAACGAGCTAAGAAGAACCTACAAAGACTAATTTCCAAACAGAAAGAGATATCATGGAACGAACTATGCGAAACTATTAATAAGGACATATGGGGCAAGCCCTATAAAATAATCATAAGACAGGTTAAAAAAGACAATCCTCCAGCCTCTCTCTCAGCAGAGTGTGCAGCAAACGTGATGGAGGGATTATTCCCACAAGATTTTAGACAACCTGACGAGCAACCAAGTGGAAACAACGGAAGCGAGAACAATGAGACAGAAAGGGAAAATAGCCTGAGAAACCAAGAGGAGACAATCGGAAGAAAAATACCCGAGGTTACCTCGGAAGAAATCATAGCTGCTTCCAAATTGCTGAAATCCGGAAAAGCCCCGGGAAAAGACGGTATGCAACCTGAAATTATAAAATTATTAGCAGAAACAAGGCCGGACAGATTTGCTGCCCTCTTCAAGGGCATTCTAATTAGAGGGAGTATACCACAGCAATGGAAAGTAGCAAGAACAATTCTTCTTAGAAAAGAAGGTAAGGACCCTTCCTCCCACTCTGCCTACAGACCAATTTGTATTCTAGATGCTGTGGCCAAGCTCCTGGAATATGTCATCCGGGCGAGATTACATGGAGAGCTAGGAGAAAGACCTTTCAGCTCAAATCAATTTGGATTCACTAAGGGAACATCAACCATACATGCAATGGAAATCGTCAGGAAAGCGGCAATTGAGGCCTCGGCAAAAAACAGATTTGCGGTCATGATCGCCCTTGACGTAAAAAACGCCTTTAACTCTTTGAGCTGGAAGGCAATCGACAACGAATTAAAAAACAGGAAAGTATCCGAGTATCTCGTCCGGATAATAAGTGACTATTTCAGGGGCAGAATGGTAGAATACGAAGCATCGGAAAAATCAATAGAACTGAATATGAAAATGGGAGTCCCTCAAGGCTCAGTCCTCGGCCCTTTTTTGTGGAATTTGGTGTACGATGGACTTCTAAATAGATCGACACCGCCGATGACACAAAAAATTGCCTTTGCAGACGACTTGGCCATTATTATTCAGGCTTCTACCACCAATAGACTCAAGCTGAGAGCAGAAGAAATCGCTGAGGACACCAAACAGTGGATGACCACGGCCGGACTGTCCCTAGCGGAAGACAAAACAGAAATCATGTGGCTGAATTGTAAATATGTTGACCCGAACCTTTGTTTCAGAATAGGAGACGCTGAGATAATACCGAAGAATGAATTGAAATACCTCGGAATAATCTTCGAATCCAATAAAAGTTTTAAAAAACAAATCGAGAAGGCAACTAATAAGGCCATAAGAACGATGTCTGCCCTCAGCAGGATTATGACAAATAAAATTAAGACTAGACAAACAGGAAGAAAGCTGTACTTTATGACTATGGAATCGATCGTGTTATACGGAGCACCAATATGGGCCGAAGCTGCGGAAAAAATTTTCTTTAGAAGATTACTCAGAAAAACGCAAAAAATGGGGCTTACAAGAGTAGTAGCAGCCTATAGATCGGTACCGTTAGAAACTTTAGCAGTCTTAGCGGGGATCCCCCCCTGGGATCTCAAAGTTTTGGAAAGAAGAAGAATCTTCGAGGAAGAAAATGATATGACGTCATTTTTGAGAGAACATGGGCCTAACGCCGCGGAGAATAGAGGACAAAATCCACCACCAACTACTGGCATAGAGGAAGAAACTACGGAAGAAATAGTTGAATTAGCAATTTCCAGGTTCAAAAAACAAATCAGGAAACAAAATAAAGAAATCACTCTCCAAAAGTGGCAAGATGAATGGAACCACAACGTTGTAGGCCGATGGACACACAAACTTATTCCTGATATAGATAAATGGGTAAATAGGAAACACGGCGAGTTGAACTTTTACCTAACACAAGCCCTTACCGGGCACGGAGTTTTTAATTTGTTTAGAAAACGCATTGGCAAAACCGAATCAGATGAGTGCTGGTTCCATCCGGGAACCACTGACACACCGGAACACACTATTGTCTCATGCCAGAGATGGACGGAGGAGAGGAAGCCGCTCTTGGAAGCCCTACGAACCGATGCGGAATCTCTGTCTACGGAGAAAATAATGGACGGTATCCTAGAGAGCGAACCTACTTGGAAAATATTTATGGTCCTCTGCAGAAACATCCTAAGCACGAAGGAAGAAGAGGAAAGAAGAAGAGAGAAAGAGCTGATAGACAATCCGATAATAAGAGGTACAGACGAAGATCTGGAATCTGCCGATGCCGAAATCATGGGAGACCTCTAGATAAGTATTAATCAGATCCTAATTTGCGACTAGTAAAAATAAATATTAGAAAGTATGATACTCGCTAAAATAAATGTAATCTCTCTGTGTTGCAGCGCTTCCCGGGGGGGGGGGGGGACCGAGGAGCGGAGGACATCGCGGGAAAAGGAGGCCTCAATAGACGGTGGAGGATGCCGAAGGTCAACCGACGCCTGTGAAGAAGCGAATACGCGGGACCAGGCTAGGGCGACAACAAGGAGATCAACCACCGCTAAGTAGAGGGAGAAACTTCCAAGCTCAACGCAGACAACCCTTCAGCATCTCGGCTCCCCCCCCCCTGGCCCCTCCACACTCCCCCGGGGACGCTGTAGCACGGAGCAGACGGTGGAAGGCAACGAAGCCAAAGGACCAGCGGCGTATTACTTGCGGCTCCGGTTGCAGCTTCCCAGGCGCCACTTACCGACTCCGGGCAGAGCGCGACACCGCGAAAAGTAGGATAAAGTAGGAATCGCGCGAGAAAGCGAAGATAGCGGGCGAGAAGTGACAAGGTAAATCAGGGGCATACTCCCAGCGGCGTATTGCTTAGCACTAAGCGACAAGATGGCGGACGACGCTATCAACACGTGGCGAATTGTATTTTATTAAATTATAAGGGTTAGGGGAACTTTTAACGTGCCAGATTGTAAACCCGACGTTTTTTGGAAACGGCGAATTTTTTGATATAGAAAAAACAACTGAAAAGGGTCTATTTTAAAAGATATTTTCAAGAGGGGGGGGGGGGGCTAAAAAATTAAGATGAAAATAAAAATTTGCACCTTTCTAAACGCCCGCCAAAAATTTGACCAGATAAAATATTAAAAATCTTGATTTTATAGCTAAAAGAAATTTCGTGGAGCACAGAATACGCGGCTCAGGCCACGGTAATAGTATAATATGTACATAGTCGTTTCCAGAACACGGGCGGGTAGCACGAAGAAAGTTTATTAGGAGGAAAGTATTAACCGGATAGCATAGAATATATTTTAAAATTAGACAGTTAGGCAATATACTAACCGAAAATAGAAGAAGAAATAGGACACTTGCCCCTCTGTTTCCATACCACAAGGGTAAAACTGGAAAAAATCATAAGACGAGGACGTTAACGATAGAACAACTCAGGTCAAAGCAATCAAAATATCAAAATTTTGAAATGATGGGGTTACTCGAGTTCAACTACATTGTCTCGGCGTAACACAACACACCACGACCGAAAAACGCTCGGAGAAACGGGTAGGGAGGGGGAAAGTCACCGAGGCCTCCCGTGCCTCAGGATTGAATTTGAAAAGCAGAGCGAATCGAAATCTCACCGAGCTAACATCGTAAGAGAGCATAGAAACGCGAAAATTTCAACCGCACTCGCGAGTTTTACTTTAATTTATTCTTACTCGAAATAATAAGTATGAGTATATATAAAAGTAAAAAGTGAGTGGAAAATTCAAAACCAAAAGGACTATAAAGCCAAAACGCGAATAAAGACGCGATTCACGCGGAGTTCGGGTTAAAAACCCCTCAGGGGCGGATAAACTCCTAAGAGGAAAATAACTTGAAAGAAAATAGCAGATCATCAACTATAGAATCTCGAAAAACCAAACGCGAACATCTGAAAAAGAAAAAGAAAAGATTAAACTCTTAAAATTAAATCGGGTACACTTACGTGAAAATAAGATACTTCCAGCAAAATCCGGGAAACGGGAGTGCCGAAAAACTGCATATACCTGAAAAGAAAGAAATAGAAAAAGACTAGAAGTTTTTAAAAATAGTAGAGATGTCAATTAAATTTTAAAAATAAATAAATAATTAAAACCGGTGAAATAACAGTGTTAGAAAACGAACAATTACACTCGATAGATTAATACCAAGTGGACTATAAAGCAGTTTAGAATTTCCAAGTGTCAAGTGACGAGAGAGATAGAGAGAAAATACATAGAACAAGAGAGGATAGAGAACACCCGAAAGGCCAAGCCGAGAAGTTCACACAACGTGAGGGCTCGGTCGGACGGTGTTACCTAAAGTAAGGTAGGAACTAGAAGAGTTAAAACCGCAGAGGGATAACCAGTAGTAATTATACACCGGATATAAAGTCTTAGGAGAAAGAGATAGAACTCGGGTAAAATACAAAAATAGGCCGATCTCAATAAAATTTTAGGGCCGCCCATTTCGAAGGGTGGCGAGTCGAAGGGGGTCGGAAAGGAGAAGTTATTCTCCCCCCCGAAAACTTTTTTGCTCTGCACCCACCCATTTCGGAGATATAGCGATTAGCAGGCTTATTTTACGGAAATTAGGGAAACGGACCAGACGAAAGTAAAGTGCTCGCCCGTACCGTTACAACGAGCCGCTGAACGCCGGAATCGGTGAAAGTTGAAAATTAGCGTGCATACCGGGTGACCAAATAATTTCGGATCCTAAAAAATCTGAGTACGTGGGTCGACTCGTTAGGGGAATCTAAGGGGTGTCTGTGATCTGGGGAACACAGTTCCCCAAGGCAAAAAATTTGTCGAAACCCCCCCCCCCCCCTTTTCGAGATAACAACACGGACAAGGGGAAGGAGCTGATTCTCCAAAAAACTTTCAACGAGGCAAGTTACGCATTCAACGAGGGCTTTACAAACATATAAGAATAAGTGGGGGTCAACTATCCAAAAACCCCCACTTCCCTCTTGCGAAATCCAGAAATTAGCAGAATTTTAGCATTTCTTAGCGTTTTTTCGTCACTTTCAGACGATTTTAGATAATTCGAAGCGATTTTAGAATTTTTCCCGTCGATCGCACGAGATTTCTTAAAAAATTCTTACAATTTTGCGAATTTCGTCAAATTTTCGTAGCTAGTAGGTAGAGAGAATATCGTAGCCGCTAAGTAGATTTCTGCGGACCTCGGCGATTCTGTGCGAATTTTAGATAAGATAGGTTAGGTTAATAGAAAAAATTAGAATTACAACTGTTTGTGTTGGTTTTTTTTGGTTTTTGGTTAATAAGGTTTAGCTAGTAAATTTTTAGAGTTTAGGTTTTAGATTTGTAATCTTAGGGTTAATCTCGAGTTTAGTTACTTTAAGTGTTAGTATATATAAAATAGATTAAGTTTAAGCGAATCGATTAGATTAAATTAAATTAAGTACATGCGCGACCAGCGATAATAGATTTTTAACGATTTTGTAGAAATTGAAAAGTTAAATAGAGGCAAATACCTTTAAAAAAAAAAAAAAAAAAGGATAGGGGATTTGATAGGATAGAGGATAGGATAGGATAGAGGATAGGATAGACGATAGGATAGGATACAGGATAGGATAGGACAGAGGATAGGATAGACGATAGGATAGGATAGAGGATAGGATAGGATAGAGGATAGGATAGGATAGAGGATAGGATAGGATAGAGGATAGGATAGACGATAGGATAGGATAGAGGATAGGATAGGATAGAGGATAGGATAGAGGATAGGATAGGATAGAGGATAGGATAGGATAGAGGATAGGATAGGATAGAGGATAGGATAGGATAGAGGATATGATAGGATAGAGAGTTGGCTAGGATACAGGAAAGGATAGGATAGAGGATAGGATAGGATAGAGGATAGGATAGGATAGAGGACAGGATAGGATAGAGGACAGGATAGGATAGAGGATTGGATAGGATACAGGATAGGATAGGATAGAGGATAGGATAGGATAGAGGATAGGATAGGATAGAGGATAGGATAGACGATAGGATAGGATACAGGATAGGATAGGATAGAGGATAGGATAGACGATAGGATAGGATAGAGGATAGGATAGGGTAGAGGATAGGATAGACGATAGGATAGGATAGAGGATAGGATAGGATAGAGGATAGGATAGGATAGAGGACAGGATAGGATAGAGGATTGGATAGGATACAGGAAAGGATAGGATTGAGGATAGATGATAGGATGGAGGATAGGATAGGATAGAGGACAGGATAGGATAGAGGATAGGATAGGGGATTTGATAGGATAGAGGATAGGATAGGATAGAGGATAGGATAGACGATAGGATAGGATACAGGATAGGATAGGACAGAGGATAGGATAGACGATAGGATAGGATAGAGGATAGGATAGGATAGAGGATAGGATAGAATAGAGGATAGGATAGGATACAGGATAGGATAGGATAGAGGATAGGATAGGGGATTTGATAGGATAGAGGATAGGATAGGTTAGAGGATAGGATAGACGATAGGATAGGATACAGGATAGGATAGGATAGAGGATAGGATAGGATAGAGGATAGGATAGACGATAGGATAGGATAGAGGATAGGATAGGATAGAGGATAGGATAGGATAAAGGACAGGATAGGATAGAGGATTGGATAGGATACAGGAAAGGATAGGATTGAGGATAGACGATAGGATAGAGGATAGGATAGGATAGAGGATAGGATAGCATAGAGGATAGGATAGACGATAGGATAGGATAGAGGATAGGATAGGATAGAGGATAGGATAGGATAGAGGATTGGATAGGATAGAGGATAGGATAGGATAGAGGATAGGATAGGATAGAGGATAGGATAGGATAGAGGATAGGATAGGATAGAGGATAGGATAGACGATAGGATAGGATAGAGGATAGGATATGATAGAGGATAGGATAGGATAGAGGATAGGATAGACGATACGATAGGATAGAGGATAGGATAGGATAGACGATAGGATAGGATAGAGGATACGATAGGATAGAGGATAGGATAGGATAGAGGACAGGATAGGATAGAGGATTGGATAGGATACAGGATAGGATAGGATAGAGGATAGGATAGGGGATTTGATAGGATAGAGGATAGGATAGGATAGAGGATAGGATAGACGATAGGATAGGATACAGGATAGGATAGGACAGAGGATAGGATAGACGATAGGATAGGATAGAGGATAGGATAGGATAGAGGATAGGATAGGATAGAGGATAGGATAGGATAGAGGATAGGATAGACGATAGGATAGGATAGAGGATAGGATAGGATAGAGGATAGGATAGAGGATAGGATAGGATAGAGGATAGGATAGGATAGACGATAGGATAGGATAGAGGATAGGATAGGATAGAGGATAGGATAGGATAGAGGATAGGATAGGATAGAGGATAGGATAGGATAGAGGATAGGATAGGATAGAGGATAGGATAGGATAGAGGATAGTATAGGATAGAGGATAGGATAGGATAGAGGATAGGATAGGATAGAGGATAGGATAGGATAGAGGATAGGATAGGATAGAGGATAGGATAGGATAGAGGATAGGATAGGATAGAGGATAGGATAGAGGATAGGATAGGATAGAGGACAGGATAGGATAGAGCATGGGATACGATAGAGGATTGGATAGGATACAGGAAAGGATAGGATTGAGGATAGATGATAGGATAGAGGATAGGATAGACGATAGAGGTTAGGATACGATAGAGGATAGGATAGGATAGAGGATAGGATAGGATAGACGATAGGATAGGATAGAGGATAGGATAGTACAGAGGATAGGATAGGGGATTTGATAGGATAGAGGATAGGATAGGATAGAGTATAGGATAGGATAGAGGATTGGCTAGGATACAGGAAAGGATAGGATTGAGGATAGATGATTGGATAGGATACAGGATAGGATAGGATAGAGGATAGGATAGGATAGAGGATAGGATAGGATAGAGGATAGGATAGGATACAGGACAGGATAGGATAGAGGATTGGATAGGATACAGGAAAGGATAGGATTGAGGATAGATGATAGGATAGAGGATAGGATAGGATAGAGGATAGGATCTGATAGAGGATAGGATAGGATAGAGGATAGGATAGGATAGGATAGAGGATTGGCTAGGATACAGGAAAGGATAGGATTGAGGATAGAGGATTGGATAGGATACAGGATAGGATAGGATAGAGGATAGGATAGGATAGAGGATAGGATAGGATAGAGGATAGGATAGGATGGAGGATAGGATAGGATAGAGGATAGGATAGGATAGAGGATAGGATAGGATAGAGGATAGGATAGGATAGAGGATAGGATAGGATAGAGGATAGGATAGGATAGAGGATAGGATAGGATAGAGGATAGGATAGGATAGAGGATAGGATAGGATAGAGGATAGGGTAGGATAGAGGATAGGATAGGATAGAGGATAGGATAGGATAGAGGATAGGATAGGATAGAGGATAGGATAGGATAGAGGATAGGATAGGATAGAGGATAGGATAGAGGATAGGATAGGTTAGAGGATAGGATAGGATAGAGGATAGGATAGGATAGAGGATAGGATAGGATAGAGGATAGGATAGGATAGAGGATAGGATAGGATAGACGATAGGATAGGATAGAGGATAGGATAGGATAGAGGATAGGATAGGATAGAGGATAGGATAGGATAGAGGATAGGATAGAGGATAGGATAGAGGATAGGATAGGATAGAGGATAGGATAGGATAGAGGATAGGATAGGATAGAGGATAGGATAGGATAGAGGATAGGATAGAGGATAGGATAGGATAGAGGACAGGATAGGATAGAGGACAGGATAGGATAGAGCATAGGATAGGATAGAGGATTGGATAGGATACAGGGAAGGATAGGATTGAGGATAGATGATAGGATAGAGGATAGGATAGACGATAGAGGTTAGGATACGATAGAGGATAGGATAGGATAGAGGATAGGATAGGATAGACGATAGGATAGGATAGAGGATAGGATAGTACAGAGGATAGGATAGGGGATTTGATAGGATAGAGGATAGGATAGGATAGAGGATAGGATAGGATAGAGGATTGGCTAGGATACAGGAAAGGATAGGATTGAGGATAGATGATTGGATAGGATAGAGGATAGGATAGGATAGAGGATAGGATAGGATAGAGGATAGGATAGGATAGAGGATAGGATAGGATAGAGGATAGGATAGGATAGAGGATAGGATAGGATAGAGGATAGGGTAGGATAGAGGATAGGATAGGATAGAGGATAGGATAGGATAGAGGATAGGATAGGATAGAGGATAGGATAGGATAGAGGATAGGATAGGATAGAGGATAGGATAGAGGATAGGATAGGTTAGAGGATAGGATAGGATAGAGGATAGGATAGGATAGAGGATAGGATAGGATAGAGGATAGGATAGGATAGAGGATAGGATAGGATAGACGATAGGATAGGATAGAGGATAGGATAGGATAGAGGATAGGATAGGATAGAGGATAGGATAGGATAGAGGATAGGATAGAGGATAGGATAGAGGATAGGATAGGATAGAGGATAGGATAGGATAGAGGATAGGATAGGATAGAGGATAGGATAGGATAGAGGATAGGATAGAGGATAGGATAGGATAGAGGACAGGATAGGATAGAGGACAGGATAGGATAGAGCATAGGATAGGATAGAGGATTGGATAGGATACAGGGAAGGATAGGATTGAGGATAGATGATAGGATAGAGGATAGGATAGACGATAGAGGTTAGGATACGATAGAGGATAGGATAGGATAGAGGATAGGATAGGATAGACGATAGGATAGGATAGAGGATAGGATAGTACAGAGGATAGGATAGGGGATTTGATAGGATAGAGGATAGGATAGGATAGAGGATAGGATAGGATAGAGGATTGGCTAGGATACAGGAAAGGATAGGATTGAGGATAGATGATTGGATAGGATACAGGATAGGATAGGATAGAGGATAGGATAGGATAGAGGATAGGATAGGATAGAGGATAGGATAGGATACAGGACAGGATAGGATAGAGGATTGGATAGGATACAGGAAAGGATAGAATTGAGGATAGATGATAGGATAGAGGATAGGATAGGATAGAGGATAGGATCTGATAGAGGATAGGATAGGATAGAGGATAGGATAGGATAGGATAGAGGATTGGCTAGGATACAGGAAAGGATAGGATTGAGGATAGATGATAGGATAGGATAGAGGATTGGATAGGATACAGGATAGGATAGGATAGAGGATAGGATAGACGATAGGATAGGATAGAGGATAGGATAGGATAGATGATAGGATAGGATAGAGGACAGGATAGGATAGAGGATAGGATAGGTTAGAGGATAGGATAGACGATAGGATAGGATAGTGGATACGATAGGATAGAGGATAGGATAGGATAGAGGACAGGATAGGATAGAGGATTGGATAGGATACAGGAGAGGATAGGATAGAGGACAGGATAGGATAGAGGATAGGACAGGATAGAGGATAGGATAGGATAGAGGATAGGATAGGATAGAGGATAGGATAGGATAGAGGATAGATGATAGGATAGGATAGAGGATTGGATAGTATACAGGATAGGATAGGATAGAGGATAGGATAGGATAGAGGATAGATGATAGGATAGGATAGAGGATTGGATAGTATACAGGATAGGATAGGATAGAGGATAGGATAGACGATAGGATAGGATAGAGGATAGGATAGGATAGAGGATAGGGTAGGATAGAGGATAGGATAGGATAGAGGATAGGATAGGATAGAGGATAGGATAGGATAGAGGATAGGATAGGATAGAGGATAGGATAGGATAGAGGATAGGATAGGATAGAGGATAGGATAGGATAGAGGATAGGATAGGATAGAGGATAGGATAGGATAGAGGATAGGATAGGATAGAGGATAGGATAGGATAGAGGATAGGATAGGATAGAGGATAGGATAGGGTAGAGGATAGGTTAGGATAGAGGATAGGATAGGATAGAGGATAGGATAGAGGATAGGATAGGTTAGAGGATAGGATAGGATAGAGGATAGGATAGGATAGAGGATAGGATAGGATAGAGGATAGGATAGGATAGAGGATAGGATAGGATAGAGGATAGGATAGGATAGAGGATAGGATAGGATAGAGGATAGGATAGGATAGAGGATAGGATAGGATAGAGGATAGGATAGGATAGAGGATAGGATAGGATAGAGGATAGGATAGGATAGAGGATAGGATAGGATAGAGGATAGGATAGGATAGATAATAGGATAGGATAGAGGATAGGATAGGATAGAGGATAGGATAGGATAGAGGATAGGATAGGATAGAGGATAGGATAGGATAGAGGATAGGATAGGGTAGAGGATAGGTTAGGATAGAGGATAGGATAGGATAGAGGATAGGATAGGATAGAGGATAGGATAGGATAGAGGATATAATAGGATAGAGGATAGGATAGGATAGAGGATAGGATAGGATAGAGGATAGGATAGGATAGAGGATAGTATAGGATAGAGGATAGGATAGGATAGAGGATAGGATAGAGGATAGGATAGGATAGAGGATACGATAGGATAGAGGATAGGATAGGATAGAGGACAGGATAGGATAGAGGATTGGATAGGATACAGGATAGGATAGGATAGAGGACAGGATAGGATAGAGGATAGGACAGGATAGAGGATAGGATAGGATAGAGGATACGATAGGATAGAGGATAGGATAGGATAGAGGATAGGATAGACGATACGATAGGATAGAGGATAGGATAGGATAGAGGATAGGATAGGGTAGAGGATAGGATAGGATAGAGGATAGGATAGGATAGAGGATTGGCTAGGATACAGGAAAGGATAGGATTGAGGATAGATGATAGGATAGGATAGAGGATTGGATAGAATACAGGATAGGATAGAATAGAGGATAGGATAGACGATAGGATAGGATAGATGATAGGATAGGATAGAGGATTGGATAGAATACAGGATAGGATAGAATAGAGGATAGGATAGACGATAGGATAGGATAGATGATAGGATAGGATACAGGATAGGATAGGATAGAGGACAGGATAGGATAGAGGATTGGCTAGGATACAGGAAAGGATAGGATTGAGGATAGATGATAGGATAGGATAGAGGATTGGATAGGATAGAGGACAGGATAGGATAGAGGATTGGCTAGGATACAGGAAAGGATAGGATTGAGGATAGATGATAGGATAGGATAGAGGATTGGATAGGATACAGGATAGGATAGGATAGAAGATAGGATAGGATAGAGGATAGGATAGGATAGAGGATAGGATAGGATAGAGGATAGGATAGGATAGAGGATAGGATAGGATAGAGGATAGGATAGACGATATGATAGGATAGAGGATAGGATAGGATAGAGGATAGGATAGGATAGAGGATAGGATAGGATAGAGGATAGGATAGACGATAGGATAGGATACAGGATAGGATAGGATAGAGGATAGGATAGACGATAGGATAGGATAGAGGATAGGATAGGATAGAGGATAGGATAGACGATAGGATAGGATAGAGGATAGGATAGGATAGAGGATAGGATAGGATAGAGGACAGGATAGGATAGAGGATTGGATAGGATACAGGAAAGGATAGGATTGAGGATACATGATAGGATGGAGGATAGGATAGGATAGAGGATAGGATAGAATAGAGGATAGGATAGGATAGAGGATTGGATAGGATAGAGGATAGAATAGGATAGAGGATAGGATAGGATAGAGGATAGGATAGGGTAGAGGATAGGATAGGATAGAGGATAGGATAGGATAGAGGATTGGATAGGATAGATAATAGGATAGGATAGAGGATAGGATAGGATAGAGGATAGGATAGGGTAGAGGATAGGATAGGATAGAGGATAGGATAGGATAGAGGATAGGATAGGGGATTTGATAGGATAGAAGATAGGATAGGTTAGAGGATAGGATAGACGATAGGATAGGATAGAGGATACGATAGGATAGAGGATAGGATAGGATCGAGGACAGGATAGGATAGAGGATTGGATAGGATACAGGATAGGATAGGATAGAGGATAGGATAGGGGATTTGATAGGATAGAGGATAGGATAGGATAGAGGATAGGATAGACGATAGGATAGGATACAGGATAGGATAGGACAGAGGATAGGATAGACGATAGGATAGGATAGAGGATAGGATAGGATAGAGGATAGGATAGGATAGAGGATAGGATAGTACAGAGGATAGGATAGGGGATTTGATAGGATAGAGGATAGGATAGGATAGAGGATAGGATAGGATAGAGGATTGGCTAGGATACAGGAAAGGATAGGATTGAGGATAGATGATAGGATAGGATAGAGGATTGGATAGGATACAGGATAGGATAGGATAGAGGATAGGATAGACGATAGGATAGGATAGAGGATAGGATAGGATAGAGGATAGGATAGGATACAGGACAGGATAGGATACAGGATTGGATAGGATACAGGAAAGGATAGGATTGAGGATAGATGATAGGATAGAGGATAGGATAGGATAGAGAATAGGATAGGATAGAGGATAGGATAGGATAGAGGATAGGATAGAATAGAGGATAGGATAGGATAGAGGATTGGATAGGATAGAGGATAGGATAGGATAGAGGATAGGATAGGATAGAGGATAGGATAGGATAGAGGATAGGATAGGATAGAGGATAGGATAGGATAGAGGATAGGATAGGGGATTTGATAGGATAGAAGATAGGATAGGATAGAGGATAGGATAGGTTAGAGGATATGATAGACGATAGGATAGGATAGAGGATACGATAGGATAGAGGATAGGATAGGATAGAGGACAGGATAGGATAGAGGATTGGATTGGATACAGGATAGGATAGGATAGAGGATAGGATAGGATAGACGATAGGACAGGATAGAGGATAGGATAGGATAGAGGATAGGATAGACGATAGGATAGGATAGAGGATATGATAGGATAGGATAGAGGATAGGATAGGATAGAGGATAGGATAGGGTAGAGGATAGATGATAGGATAGGATAGAGGATTGGATAGTATACAGGATAGGATAGGATAGAGGATAGGATAGACGATAGGATAGGATAGAGGATAGGATGGGATAGAGGATAGAATAGGATAGAGGATAGGATACGATAGAGGATAGGATAGGATAGAGGATAGGATAGGATAGAGGATAGGATATGGGATTTGATAGGATAGAAGATAGGATAGGATAGAGGATAGGATAGGTTAGAGGATAGGATAGACGATAGGATAGGATAGAGGATAGGATAGGATAGAGGATAGGATAGGATAGAGGATAGGATAGGATAGAGGATAGGATAGACGATAGGATAGGATACAGGATAGGATAGGATAGAGGATAGGATAGACGATAGGATAGGATAGAGGATAGGATAGGATAGAGGATAGGATAGACGATAGGATAGGATAGAAGATAGGATAGGATAGAGGATAGGATATGATAGAGGATAGGATAGGATAGAGGATAGGATAGACGATAGGATAGGATAGAGGATAGGATAGGATAGAGGATAGGATAGGATAGAGGATAGGATAGGATAGAGGATAGGATAGACGATAGGATAGGATACAGGATAGGATAGGATAGAGGATAGGATAGACGATAGGATAGGATAGAGGATAGGATAGGATAGAGGATAGGATAGACGATAGGATAGGATAGAGGATAGGATAGGATAGAGGATAGGATAGGATAGAGGACAGGATAGGATAGAGGATTGGATAGGATACAGGAAAGGATAGGATTGAGGATAGATGATAGGATGGAGGATAGGATAGGATAGAGGACAGGATAGGATAGATGATAGGATAGACGATAGGATAGGATAGAGGATAGGATAGGATAGAGGAAAGGATAGGATAGAGGATAGGATAGGATAGAGGATAGGATAGGATAGAGGATAGGATAGGATAGAGGATAGTATAGGATAGAGGATAGGATAGGATAGAGGATAGGATAGAGGATAGGATAGGATAGAGGATACGATAGGATAGAGGATAGGATAGGATAGAGGACAGGATAGGATAGAGGATTGGATAGGATACAGGATAGGATAGGATAGAGGACAGGATAGGATAGAGGATAGGACAGGATAGAGGATAGGATAGGATAGAGGATAGGATAGACGATAGGATAGGATAGAGGATATGATAGGATAAAGGATAGGATAGGATAGAGGATAGGATAGGATAGAGGATAGGATAGGATAGAGGATAGATGATAGGATAGGATAGACGATTGGATAGTATACAGGATAGGATAGGATAGAGGATAGGATAGACGATAGGATAGGATAGAGGATAGGATAGGATAGAGGATAGGATAGGATAGAGGATAGGATAGGATAGAGGATAGGATAGGATAGAGGATAGGATAGGATAGAGGATAGGATAGGATAGAGGATAGGATAGGATAGAGGATAGGATAGACGATAGGATAGGATACAGGATAGGATAGGATAGAGGATAGGATAGACGATAGGATAGGATAGAGGATAGGATAGGATAGAGGATAGGATAGACGATAGGATAGGATAGAGGATAGGATAGGATAGAGGATAGGATAGGATAGAGGACAGGATAGGATAGAGGATTGGATAGGATACAGGAAAGGATAGGATTGAGGATACATGATAGGATGGAGGATAGGATAGGATAGAGGACAGGATAGGATAGAGGATAGGATAGGGGATTTGATAGGATAGAGGATAGGATAGGATAGAGGATAGGATAGACGATAGGATAGGATACAGGATAGGATAGGACAGAGGATAGGATAGACGATAGGATAGGATAGAGGATAGGATAGGATAGAGGATAGGATAGGATAGAGGATAGGATAGACGATAGGATAGGATAGAGGATAGGATAGGATAGAAGATAGGATACGATAGAGGACAGGATAGGATAGAGGATAGGATAGGGTAGAGGATAGGATAGGATAGAGGATAGGATAGAATAGAGGATAGGATAGGATAGAGGATTGGATAGGATAGAGGATAGGATAGGATAGAGGATACGATAGGATAGAGGATAGGATAGGATAGAGGATAGGATAGACGATACGATAGGATAGAGGATAGGATAGGATAGAGGATAGGATAGGGTAGAGGATAGGATAGGATAGAGGATAGGATAGGATAGAGGATTGGCTAGGATACAGGAAAGGATAGGATTGAGGATAGATGATAGGATAGGATAGAGGATTGGATAGAATACAGGATAGGATAGAATAGAGGATAGGATAGACGATAGGATAGGATAGATGATAGGATAGGATAGAGGATTGGATAGAATACAGGATAGGATAGAATAGAGGATAGGATAGACGATAGGATAGGATAGATGATAGGATAGGATACAGGATAGGATAGGATAGAGGACAGGATAGGATAGAGGATTGGCTAGGATACAGGAAAGGATAGGATTGAGGATAGATGATAGGATAGGATAGAGGATTGGATAGGATAGAGGACAGGATAGGATAGAGGATTGGCTAGGATACAGGAAAGGATAGGATTGAGGATAGATGATAGGATAGGATAGAGGATTGGATAGGATACAGGATAGGATAGGATAGAAGATAGGATAGGATAGAGGATAGGATAGGATAGAGGATAGGATAGGATAGAGGATAGGATAGGATAGAGGATAGGATAGGATAGAGGATAGGATAGACGATATGATAGGATAGAGGATAGGATAGGATAGAGGATAGGATAGGATAGAGGATAGGATAGGATAGAGGATAGGATAGACGATAGGATAGGATACAGGATAGGATAGGATAGAGGATAGGATAGACGATAGGATAGGATAGAGGATAGGATAGGATAGAGGATAGGATAGACGATAGGATAGGATAGAGGATAGGATAGGATAGAGGATAGGATAGGATAGAGGACAGGATAGGATAGAGGATTGGATAGGATACAGGAAAGGATAGGATTGAGGATACATGATAGGATGGAGGATAGGATAGGATAGAGGATAGGATAGAATAGAGGATAGGATAGGATAGAGGATTGGATAGGATAGAGGATAGAATAGGATAGAGGATAGGATAGGATAGAGGATAGGATAGGGTAGAGGATAGGATAGGATAGAGGATAGGATAGGATAGAGGATTGGATAGGATAGATAATAGGATAGGATAGAGGATAGGATAGGATAGAGGATAGGATAGGGTAGAGGATAGGATAGGATAGAGGATAGGATAGGATAGAGGATAGGATAGGGGATTTGATAGGATAGAAGATAGGATAGGTTAGAGGATAGGATAGACGATAGGATAGGATAGAGGATACGATAGGATAGAGGATAGGATAGGATCGAGGACAGGATAGGATAGAGGATTGGATAGGATACAGGATAGGATAGGATAGAGGATAGGATAGGGGATTTGATAGGATAGAGGATAGGATAGGATAGAGGATAGGATAGACGATAGGATAGGATACAGGATAGGATAGGACAGAGGATAGGATAGACGATAGGATAGGATAGAGGATAGGATAGGATAGAGGATAGGATAGGATAGAGGATAGGATAGTACAGAGGATAGGATAGGGGATTTGATAGGATAGAGGATAGGATAGGATAGAGGATAGGATAGGATAGAGGATTGGCTAGGATACAGGAAAGGATAGGATTGAGGATAGATGATAGGATAGGATAGAGGATTGGATAGGATACAGGATAGGATAGGATAGAGGATAGGATAGACGATAGGATAGGATAGAGGATAGGATAGGATAGAGGATAGGATAGGATACAGGACAGGATAGGATACAGGATTGGATAGGATACAGGAAAGGATAGGATTGAGGATAGATGATAGGATAGAGGATAGGATAGGATAGAGAATAGGATAGGATAGAGGATAGGATAGGATAGAGGATAGGATAGAATAGAGGATAGGATAGGATAGAGGATTGGATAGGATAGAGGATAGGATAGGATAGAGGATAGGATAGGATAGAGGATAGGATAGGATAGAGGATAGGATAGGATAGAGGATAGGATAGGATAGAGGATAGGATAGGGGATTTGATAGGATAGAAGATAGGATAGGATAGAGGATAGGATAGGTTAGAGGATATGATAGACGATAGGATAGGATAGAGGATACGATAGGATAGAGGATAGGATAGGATAGAGGACAGGATAGGATAGAGGATTGGATTGGATACAGGATAGGATAGGATAGAGGATAGGATAGGATAGACGATAGGACAGGATAGAGGATAGGATAGGATAGAGGATAGGATAGACGATAGGATAGGATAGAGGATATGATAGGATAGGATAGAGGATAGGATAGGATAGAGGATAGGATAGGGTAGAGGATAGATGATAGGATAGGATAGAGGATTGGATAGTATACAGGATAGGATAGGATAGAGGATAGGATAGACGATAGGATAGGATAGAGGATAGGATGGGATAGAGGATAGAATAGGATAGAGGATAGGATACGATAGAGGATAGGATAGGATAGAGGATAGGATAGGATAGAGGATAGGATATGGGATTTGATAGGATAGAAGATAGGATAGGATAGAGGATAGGATAGGTTAGAGGATAGGATAGACGATAGGATAGGATAGAGGATAGGATAGGATAGAGGATAGGATAGGATAGAGGATAGATGATAGGATAGGATAGAGGATTGGATAGTATACAGGATAGGATAGGATAGAGGATAGGATAGACGATAGGATAGGATAGAGGATAGGATAGGATAGAGGATAGGATAGGATAGAGGATAGGATAGGATAGAGGATAGGATAGGATAGAGGATAGGATAGGATAGAGGATAGGATAGGATAGAGGATAGGATAGGATAGAGGATAGGATAGGATAGAGGATAGGATAGGATAGAGGATAGGATAGGATAGAGGATAGGATAGGATAGAGGATAGGATAGGATAGAGGATAGGATAGGGTAGAGGATAGGTTAGGATAGAGGATAGGATAGGATAGAGGATAGGATAGAGGATAGGATAGGTTAGAGGATAGGATAGGATAGAGGATAGGATAGGATAGAGGATAGGATAGGATAGAGGATAGGATAGGATAGAGGATAGGATAGGATAGAGGATAGGATAGGATAGAGGATAGGATAGGATAGAGGATAGGATAGGATAGAGGATAGGATAGGATAGAGGATAGGATAGGATAGAGGATAGGATAGGATAGAGGATAGGATAGGATAGAGGATAGGATAGGATAGAGGATAGGATAGGATAGAGGATAGGATAGGATAGAGGATAGATGATAGGATAGGATAGAGGATTGGATAGTATACAGGATAGGATAGGATAGAGGATAGGATAGACGATAGGATAGGATAGAGGATAGGATAGGATAGAGGATAGGATAGGATTGAGGATAGGATAGGATAGAGGATAGGATAGGATAGATAATAGGATAGGATAGAGGATAGGATAGGATAGAGGATAGGATAGACGATATGATAGGATAGACGATAGGATAGGATAGACGATAGGATAGGATACAGGATAGGATAGGATAGAGGATAGGATAGACGATAGGATAGGATAGAGGATAGGATAGGATAGAGGATAGGATAGACGATAGGATAGGATAGAGGATAGGATAGGATAGAGGATAGGATAGGATAGAGGACAGGATAGGATAGAGGATTGGATAGGATACAGGAAAGGATAGGATTGAGGATACATGATAGGATGGAGGATAGGATAGGATAGAGGATAGAATAGGATAGAGGATAGGATACGATAGAGGATAGGATAGGATAGAGGATAGGATAGGATAGAGGATAGGATATGGGATTTGATAGGATAGAAGATAGGATAGGATAGAGGATAGGATAGGTTAGAGGATAGGATAGACGATACGATAGGATAGAGGATACGATAGGATAGGGGATAGGATAGGATAGAGGATAGGATAGACGATACGATAGGATAGAGGATAGGATAGGATAGAGGACAGGATAGGATAGAGGATAGTATAGACGATATTATAGGATAGAGGATAGGATAGGATAGATGATAGGATAGGATACAGGATAGGATAGGATACAGGATAGGATAGGATAGAAGATAGGATAGGATAGAGGATAGGATATGATAGAGGATAGGATAGGATAGAGGATAGGATAGACGATAGGATAGGATAGAGGATAGGATAGGATAGAGGATAGGATAGGATAGAGGATAGGATAGGATGGAGGATAGGATAGGATAGAGGATAGGATAGGATAGAGGATAGGATAGTACAGAGGATAGGATAGGGGATTTGATAGGATAGAGGATAGGATAGGATAGAGGATAGGATAGGATAGAGGATTGGCTAGGATACAGGAAAGGATAGGATTGAGGATAGATGATAGGATAGGATAGAGGATTGGATAGGATACAGGATAGGATAGGATAGAGGATAGGATAGACGATAGGATAGGATAGAGGATAGGATAGGATAGAGGATAGGATAGGATACAGGACAGGATAGGATACAGGATTGGATAGGATACAGGAAAGGATAGGATTGAGGATAGATGATAGGATAGAGGATAGGATAGGATAGAGAATAGGATAGGATAGAGGATAGGATAGGATAGAGGATAGGATAGAATAGAGGATAGGATAGGATAGAGGATTGGATAGGATAGAGGATAGGATAGGATAGAGGATAGGATAGGATAGAGGATAGGATAGGATAGAGGATAGGATAGGATAGAGGATAGGATAGGATAGAGGATAGGATAGGGGATTTGATAGGATAGAAGATAGGATAGGATAGAGGATAGGATAGGTTAGAGGATAGGATAGACGATAGGATAGGATAGAGGATACGATAGGATAGAGGATAGGATAGGATAGAGGACAGGATAGGATAGAGGATTGGATTGGATACAGGATAGGATAGGATAGAGGATAGGATAGGATAGACGATAGGACAGGATAGAGGATAGGATAGGATAGAGGATAGGATAGACGATAGGATAGGATAGAGGATATGATAGGATAGGATAGAGGATAGGATAGGATAGAGGATAGGATAGGATAGAGGATAGATGATAGGATAGGATAGAGGATTGGATAGTATACAGGATAGGATAGAGGATAGGATAGACGATAGGATAGGATAGAGGATAGGATGGGATAGAGGATAGAATAGGATAGAGGATAGGATACGATAGAGGATAGGATAGGATAGAGGATAGGATAGGATAGAGGATAGGATATGGGATTTGATAGGATAGAAGATAGGATAGGATAGAGGATAGGATAGGTTAGAGGATAGGATAGACGATAGGATAGGATAGAGGATACGATAGGATAGGGGATAGGATAGGATAGAGGATAGGATAGACGATACGATAGGATAGAGGATAGGATAGGATAGAGGACAGGATAGGATAGAGGATAGTATAGACGATATTATAGGATAGAGGATAGGATAGGATAGATGATAGGATAGGATACAGGATAGGATAGGATACAGGATAGGATAGGATAGAAGATAGGATAGGATAGAGGATAGGATATGATAGAGGATAGGATAGGATAGAGGATAGGATAGACGATAGGATAGGATAGAGGATAGGATAGGATAGAGGATAGGATAGGATAGAGGATAGGATAGGATAGAGGATAGGATAGACGATAGGATAGGATACAGGATAGGATAGGATAGAGGATAGGATAGACGATAGGATAGGATAGAGGATAGGATAGGATAGAGGATAGGATAGACGATAGGATAGGATAGAAGATAGGATAGGATAGAGGATAGGATATGATAGAGGATAGGATAGGATAGAGGATAGGATAGACGATAGGATAGGATAGAGGATAGGATAGGATAGAGGATAGGATAGGATAGAGGATAGGATAGGATAGAGGATAGGATAGACGATAGGATAGGATACAGGATAGGATAGGATAGAGGATAGGATAGACGACAGGATAGGATAGAGGATAGGATAGGATAGAGGATAGGATAGACGATAGGATAGGATAGAGGATAGGATAGGATAGAGGATAGGATAGGATAGAGGATAGGATAGGATAGAGGATTGGATAGGATACAGGAAAGGATAGGATTGAGGATAGATGATAGGATGGAGGATAGGATAGGATAGAGCATAGGATAGGATAGAGGATTGGATAGGATACAGGGAAGGATAGGATTGAGGATAGATGATAGGATAGAGGATAGGATAGACGATAGAGGTTAGGATACGATAGAGGATAGGATAGGATAGAGGATAGGATAGGATAGACGATAGGATAGGATAGAGGATAGGATAGTACAGAGGATAGGATAGGGGATTTGATAGGATAGAGGATAGGATAGGATAGAGGATAGGATAGGATAGAGGATAGGATAGGATAGAGGATAGGATAGGATAGAGGATTGGCTAGGATACAGGAAAGGATAGGATTGAGGATAGATGATTGGATAGGATACAGGATAGGATAGGATAGAGGATAGGATAGGATAGAGGATAGGATAGGATAGAGGATAGGATAGGATACAGGACAGGATAGGATAGAGGATTGGATAGGATACAGGAAAGGATAGAATTGAGGATAGATGATAGGATAGAGGATAGGATAGGATAGAGGATAGGATCTGATAGAGGATAGGATAGGATAGAGGATAGGATAGGATAGGATAGAGGATTGGCTAGGATACAGGAAAGGATAGGATTGAGGATAGATGATAGGATAGGATAGAGGATTGGATAGGATACAGGATAGGATAGGATAGAGGATAGGATAGACGATAGGATAGGATAGAGGATAGGATAGGATAGATGATAGGATAGGATAGAGGACAGGATAGGATAGAGGATAGGATAGGTTAGAGGATAGGATAGACGATAGGATAGGATAGTGGATACGATAGGATAGAGGATAGGATAGGATAGAGGACAGGATAGGATAGAGGATTGGATAGGATACAGGAGAGGATAGGATAGAGGACAGGATAGGATAGAGGATAGGACAGGATAGAGGATAGGATAGGATAGAGGATAGGATAGGATAGAGGATAGGATAGGATAGAGGATAGATGATAGGATAGGATAGAGGATTGGATAGTATACAGGATAGGATAGGATAGAGGATAGGATAGGATAGAGGATAGATGATAGGATAGGATAGAGGATTGATAGTATACAGGATAGGATAGGATAGAGGATAGGATAGACGATAGGATAGGATAGAGGATAGGATAGGATAGAGGATAGGATAGGATAGAGGATAGGATAGGATAGAGGATAGGATAGGATAGAGGATAGGATAGGATAGAGGATAGGATAGGATAGAGGATAGGATAGGATAGAGGATAGGATAGGATAGAGGATAGGATAGGATAGAGGATAGGATAGGATAGAGGATAGGATAGGATAGAGGATAGGATAGGATAGAGGATAGGATAGGATAGAGGATAGGATAGGATAGAGGATAGGATAGGATAGAGGATAGGATAGGGTAGAGGATAGGTTAGGATAGAGGATAGGATAGGATAGAGGATAGGATAGAGGATAGGATAGGTTAGAGGATAGGATAGGATAGAGGATAGGATAGGATAGAGGATAGGATAGGATAGAGGATAGGATAGGATAGAGGATAGGATAGGATAGAGGATAGGATAGGATAGAGGATAGGATAGGATAGAGGATAGGATAGGATAGAGGATAGGATAGGATAGAGGATAGGATAGGATAGAGGATAGGATAGGATAGAGGATAGGATAGGATAGAGGATAGATGATAGGATAGGATAGAGGATTGGATAGTATACAGGATAGGATAGGATAGAGGATAGGATAGACGATAGGATAGGATAGAGGATAGGATAGGATAGAGGATAGGATAGGATAGAGGATAGGATAGGATAGAGGATAGGATAGGATAGATAATAGGATAGGATAGAGGATAGGATAGGATAGAGGATAGGATAGGATAGAGGATAGGATAGGATAGAGGATAGGATAGGATAGAGGATAGGATAGGGTAGAGGATAGGTTAGGATAGAGGATAGGATAGGATAGAGGATAGGATAGGATAGAGGATTGGATAGGATAGATAATAGGATAGGATAGAGGATAGGATAGGATAGAGGATAGGATAGGGTAGAGGATAGGATATGGGATTTGATAGGATAGAAGATAGGATAGGATAGAGGATAGGATAGGTTAGAGGATAGGATAGACGATAGGATAGGATAGAGGATACGATAGGATAGAAGATAGGATAGGATAGAGGATAGGATAGGATAGAGGATAGGATAGGATAGAGGATAGGATAGGATAGAGGATAGGATAGGATAGAGGATAGGATAGACGATATGATAGGATAGAGGATAGGATAGGATAGAGGATAGGATAGGATAGAGGATAGGATAGGATAGAGGATAGGATAGACGATAGGATAGGATACAGGATAGGATAGGATAGAGGATAGGATAGACGATAGGATAGGATAGAGGATAGGATAGGATAGAGGATAGGATAGACGATAGGATAGGATAGAGGATAGGATAGGATAGAGGACAGGATAGGATAGAGGATTGGATAGGATACAGGAAAGGATAGGATTGAGGATACATGATAGGATGGAGGATAGGATAGGATAGAGGATAGGATAGAATAGAGGATAGGATAGGATAGAGGATTGGATAGGATAGAGGATAGAATAGGATAGAGGATAGGATAGGATAGAGGATAGGATAGGGTAGAGGATAGGATAGGATAGAGGATAGGATAGGATAGAGGATTGGATAGGATAGATAATAGGATAGGATAGAGGATAGGATAGGATAGAGGATAGGATAGGGTAGAGGATAGGATAGGATAGAGGATAGGATAGGATAGAGGATAGGATAGGGGATTTGATAGGATAGAAGATAGGATAGGTTAGAGGATAGGATAGACGATAGGATAGGATAGAGGATACGATAGGATAGAGGATAGGATAGACGATAGGATAGGATAGAGGATAGGATAGGATAGAGGATAGGATAGGATAGAGGATAGGATAGGGGATTTGATAGGATAGAGGATAGGATAGGATAGAGGATAGGATAGACGATAGGATAGGATACAGGATAGGATAGGACAGAGGATAGGATAGACGATAGGATAGGATAGAGGATAGGATAGGATAGAGGATAGGATAGGATAGAGGATAGGATAGGATGGAGGATAGGATAGGATAGAGGATAGGATAGGATAGAGGATAGGATAGTACAGAGGATAGGATAGGGGATTTGATAGGATAGAGGATAGGATAGGATAGAGGATAGGATAGGATAGAGGATTGGCTAGGATACAGGAAAGGATAGGATTGAGGATAGATGATAGGATAGGATAGAGGATTGGATAGGATACAGGATAGGATAGGATAGAGGATAGGATAGACGATAGGATAGGATAGAGGATAGGATAGGATAGAGGATAGGATAGGATACAGGACAGGATAGGATACAGGATTGGATAGGATACAGGAAAGGATAGGATTGAGGATAGATGATAGGATAGAGGATTGGATAGGATAGAGAATAGGATAGGATAGAGGATAGGATAGGATAGAGGATAGGATAGAATAGAGGATAGGATAGGATAGAGGATTGGATAGGATAGAGGATAGGATAGGATAGAGGATAGGATAGGATAGAGGATACGATAGGATAGAGGATAGGATAGGATAGAGGACAGGATAGGATAGAGGATTGGATTGGATACAGGATAGGATAGGATAGAGGATAGGATAGGATAGACGATAGGACAGGATAGAGGATAGGATAGGATAGAGGATAGGATAGACGATAGGATAGGATAGAGGATATGATAGGATAGGATAGAGGATAGGATAGGATAGAGGATAGGATAGGATAGAGGATAGATGATAGGATAGGATAGAGGATTGGATAGTATACAGGATAGGATAGGATAGAGGATAGGATAGACGATAGGATAGGATAGAGGATAGGATGGGATAGAGGATAGAATAGGATAGAGGATAGGATACGATAGAGGATAGGATAGGATAGAGGATAGGATAG
Organism: Halictus rubicundus; assembly: GCF_050948215.1. Lineage (NCBI taxonomy): Eukaryota > Metazoa > Arthropoda > Insecta > Hymenoptera > Halictidae > Halictus > Halictus rubicundus. Next base: position 678,553 of record NW_027488608.1, read on the forward strand.
GATAGAGGATAGGATATGGGATTTGATAGGATAGAAGATAGGATAGGATAGAGGATAGGATAGACGATACGATAGGATAGAGGATAGGATAGGATAGAGGACAGGATAGGATAGAGGATAGTATAGTCGATATTATAGGATAGAGGATAGGATAGGATAGATGATAGGATAGGATACAGGATAGGATAGGATACAGGATAGGATAGGATAGAAGATAGGATAGGATAGAGGATAGGATATGATAGAGGATAGGATAGGATAGAGGATAGGATAGACGATAGGATAGACGATAGGATAGGATAGAGGATAGGATAGGATAGAGGATAGGATAGGATAGAGGATAGGATAGGATAGAGGATAGGATAGACGATAGGATAGGATACAGGATAGGATAGGATAGAGGATAGGATAGACGATAGGATAGGATAGAGGATAGGATAGGATAGAGGATAGGATAGACGATAGGATAGGATAGAGGATAGGATAGGATAGAGGATAGGATAGGATAGAGGACAGGATAGGATAGAGGATTGGATAGGATACAGGAAAGGATAGGATTGAGGATAGATGATAGGATGGAGGATAGGATAGGATAGAGGACAGGATAGGATAGATGATAGGATAGACGATAGGATAGGATAGAGGATAGGATAGGATAGAGGAAAGGATAGGATAGAGGATAGGATAGGATAGAGGATAGGATAGGATAGAGGATAGGATAGGATAGAGGATAGTATAGGATAGAGGATAGGATAGGATAGAGGATAGGATAGAGGATAGGATAGGACAGAGGATACGATAGGATAGAGGATAGGATAGGATAGAGGACAGGATAGGATAGAGGATTGGATAGGATACAGGATAGGATAGGATAGAGGACAGGATAGGATAGAGGATAGGACAGGATAGAGGATAGGATAGGATAGAGGATAGGATAGACGATAGGATAGGATAGAGGATATGATAGGATAAAGGATAGGATAGGATAGAGGATAGGATAGGATAGAGGATAGGATAGGATAGAGGATAGATGATAGGATAGGATAGACGATTGGATAGTATACAGGATAGGATAGGATAGAGGATAGGATAGACGATAGGATAGGATAGAGGATAGGATAGGATAGAGGATAGGATAGGATAGAGGATAGGATAGGATAGAGGATAGGATAGGATAGAGGATAGGATAGGATAGAGGATAGGATAGGATAGAGGATAGGATAGACGATAGGATAGGATACAGGATAGGATAGGATAGAGGATAGGATAGACGATAGGATAGGATAGAGGATAGGATAGGATAGAGGATAGGATAGACGATAGGATAGGATAGAGGATAGGATAGGATAGAGGATAGGATAGGATAGAGGACAGGATAGGATAGAGGATTGGATAGGATACAGGAAAGGATAGGATTGAGGATACATGATAGGATGGAGGATAGGATAGGATAGAGGACAGGATAGGATAGAGGATAGGATAGGGGATTTGATAGGATAGAGGATAGGATAGGATAGAGGATAGGATAGACGATAGGATAGGATACAGGATAGGATAGGACAGAGGATAGGATAGACGATAGGATAGGATAGAGGATAGGATAGGATAGAGGATAGGATAGGATAGAGGATAGGATAGACGATAGGATAGGATAGAGGATAGGATAGGATAGAAGATAGGATACGATAGAGGACAGGATAGGATAGAGGATAGGATAGGGTAGAGGATAGGATAGGATAGAGGATAGGATAGAATAGAGGATAGGATAGGATAGAGGATTGGATAGGATAGAGGATAGAATAGGATAGAGGATAGGATAGGATAGAGGATAGGATAGGGTAGAGGATAGGATAGGATAGAGGATAGGATAGGATAGAGGATAGGATAGAATAGAGGATAGGATAGGATAGAGGATTGGATAGGATAGAGGATAGAATAGGATAGAGGATAGGATAGGATAGAGGATACGATAGGATAGAGGATAGGATAGGATCGAGGACAGGATAGGATAGAGGATTGGATAGGATACAGGATAGGATAGGATAGAGGATAGGATAGGGGATTTGATAGGATAGAGGATAGGATAGGATAGAGGATAGGATAGACGATAGGATAGGATACAGGATAGGATAGGACAGAGGATAGGATAGACGATAGGATAGGATAGAGGATAGGATAGGATAGAGGATAGGATAGGATAGAGGATAGGATAGACGATAGGATAGGATAGAGGATAGGATAGGATAGAAGATAGGATAGGATAGAGGACAGGATAGGATAGAGGATAGGATAGGATAGGGGATAGGATAGGATAGAGGATAGGATAGAATAGAGGATAGGATAGGATAGAGGATTGGATAGGATAGAGGATTGGATAGGATAGAGGATAGAATAGGATAGAGGATAGGATAGGATAGAGGATAGATGATAGGATAGGATAGAGGATTGGATAGGATACAGGATAGGATAGGATAGAGGATAGGATAGAGGATAGGATAGGATAGAGGATAGGATAGGATAGAGGATAGATGATAGGATAGGATAGAGGACAGGATAGGATAGAGGATTGGATTGGATACAGGATAGGATAGGATAGAGGATAGGATAGGATAGACGATAGGACAGGATAGAGGATAGGATAGGATAGAGGATAGGATAGACGATAGGATAGGATAGAGGATATGATAGGATAGGATAGAGGATAGGATAGGATAGAGGATAGGATAGGATAGAGGATAGATGATAGGATAGGATAGAGGATTGGATAGTATACAGGATAGGATAGGATAGAGGATAGGATAGACGATAGGATAGGATAGAGGATAGGATGGGATAGAGGATAGAATAGGATAGAGGATAGGATACGATAGAGGATAGGATAGGATAGAGGATAGGATAGGATAGAGGATAGGATATGGGATTTGATAGGATAGAAGATAGGATAGGATAGAGGATAGGATAGGTTAGAGGATAGGATAGACGATAGGATAGGATAGAGGATACGATAGGATAGGGGATAGGATAGGATAGAGGATAGGATAGACGATACGATAGGATAGAGGATAGGATAGGATAGAGGACAGGATAGGATAGAGGATAGTATAGACGATATTATAGGATAGAGGATAGGATAGGATAGATGATAGGATAGGATAGAGGATAGGATATGATAGAGGATAGGATAGGATAGAGGATAGGATAGACGATAGGATAGGATAGAGGATAGGATAGGATAGAGGATAGGATAGGATAGAGGACAGGATAGGATAGAGGATAGGATAGGTTAGAGGATAGGATAGACGATAGGATAGGATAGAGGATACGATAGGATAGAGGATAGGATAGGATAGAGGACAGGATAGGATAGAGGATTGGATAGGATACAGGATAGGATAGGATAGAGGACAGGATAGGATAGAGGATAGGACAGGATAGAGGATAGGATAGGATAGAGGATATGATAGGCGATAGGATAGGATAGAGGATATGATAGGATAAAGGATAGGATAGGATAGAGGATAGGATAGGATAGAGGATAGGATAGGATAGAGGATAGATGATAGGATAGGATAGAGGATTGGATAGTATACAGGATAGGATAGGATAGAGGATAGGATAGACGATAGGATAGGATAGAGGATAGGATAGGATAGAGGATAGGATAGGATAGAGGATAGGATACGATAGAGGATAGGATAGGATAGAGGATAGGATAGGATAGAGGATAGGATAGAATAGAGGATAGGATAGGATAGAGGATTGGATAGGATAGAGGATTGGATAGGATAGAGGATAGAATAGGATAGAGGATAGGATAGGATAGAGGATAGATGATAGGATAGGATAGAGGATTGGATAGGATACAGGATAGGATAGGATAGAGGATAGGATAGAGGATAGGATAGGATAGAGGATAGGATAGGATAGAGGATAGGATAGGGGATTTGATAGGATAGAGGATAGGATAGGATAGAGGATAGGATAGACGATAGGATAGGATACAGGATAGGATAGGACAGAGGATAGGATAGACGATAGGATAGGATAGAGGATAGGATAGGATAGAGGATAGGATAGGATAGAGGATAGGATAGACGATAGGATAGGATAGAGGATAGGATAGGATAGAAGATAGGATAGGATAGAGGACAGGATAGGATAGAGGATAGGATAGGATAGAGGATAGGATAGGATAGAGGATAGGATAGAATAGAGGATAGGATAGGATAGAGGATTGGATAGGATAGAGGATTGGATAGGATAGAGGATTGGATAGGATACAGGATAGGATAGGATAGAGGATAGGATAGGGGATTTGATAGGATAGAGGATAGGATAGGATAGAGGATAGGATAGACGATAGGATAGGATACAGGATAGGATAGGACAGAGGATAGGATAGACGATAGGATAGGATAGAGGATAGGATAGGATAGAGGATAGGATAGGATAGAGGATAGGATAGACGATAGGATAGGATAGAGGATAGGATAGGATAGAAGATAGGATAGGATAGAGGACAGGATAGGATAGAGGATAGGATAGGATAGAGGATAGGATAGGATAGAGGATAGGATAGAATAGAGGATAGGATAGGATAGAGGATTGGATAGGATAGAGGATTGGATAGGATAGAGGATAGAATAGGATAGAGGATAGGATAGGATAGAGGATAGATGATAGGATAGGATAGAGGATTGGATAGGATACAGGATAGGATAGGATAGAGGATAGGATAGAGGATAGGATAGGATAGAGGATAGGATAGGATAGAGGATAGATGATAGGATAGGATAGAGGACAGGATAGGATAGAGGATTGGATTGGATACAGGATAGGATAGGATAGAGGATAGGATAGGATAGACGATAGGACAGGATAGAGGATAGGATAGGATAGAGGATAGGATAGACGATAGGATAGGATAGAGGATATGATAGGATAGGATAGAGGATAGGATAGGATAGAGGATAGGATAGGATAGAGGATAGATGATAGGATAGGATAGAGGATTGGATAGTATACAGGATAGGATAGGATAGAGGATAGGATAGACGATAGGATAGGATAGAGGATAGGATGGGATAGAGGATAGAATAGGATAGAGGATAGGATACGATAGAGGATAGGATAGGATAGAGGATAGGATAGGATAGAGGATAGGATATGGGATTTGATAGGATAGAAGATAGGATAGGATAGAGGATAGGATAGGTTAGAGGATAGGATAGACGATAGGATAGGATAGAGGATAGGATAGGATAGAGGATAGGATAGACGATAGGATAGGATAGAGGATAGGATAGGATAGAAGATAGGATAGGATAGAGGACAGGATAGGATAGAGGATAGGATAGGATAGAGGATAGGATAGGATAGAGGATAGGATAGAATAGAGGATAGGATAGGATAGAGGATTGGATAGGATAGAGGATTGGATAGGATAGAGGATTGGATAGGATACAGGATAGGATAGGATAGAGGATAGGATAGGGGATTTGATAGGATAGAGGATAGGATAGGATAGAGGATAGGATAGACGATAGGATAGGATACAGGATAGGATAGGACAGAGGATAGGATAGACGATAGGATAGGATAGAGGATAGGATAGGATAGAGGATAGGATAGGATAGAGGATAGGATAGACGATAGGATAGGATAGAGGATAGGATAGGATAGAAGATAGGATAGGATAGAGGACAGGATAGGATAGAGGATAGGATAGGATAGAGGATAGGATAGGATAGAGGATAGGATAGAATAGAGGATAGGATAGGATAGAGGATTGGATAGGATAGAGGATTGGATAGGATAGAGGATAGAATAGGATAGAGGATAGGATAGGATAGAGGATAGATGATAGGATAGGATAGAGGATTGGATAGGATACAGGATAGGATAGGATAGAGGATAGGATAGAGGATAGGATAGGATAGAGGATAGGATAGGATAGAGGATAGATGATAGGATAGGATAGAGGACAGGATAGGATAGAGGATTGGATTGGATACAGGATAGGATAGGATAGAGGATAGGATAGGATAGACGATAGGACAGGATAGAGGATAGGATAGGATAGAGGATAGGATAGACGATAGGATAGGATAGAGGATATGATAGGATAGGATAGAGGATAGGATAGGATAGAGGATAGGATAGGATAGAGGATAGATGATAGGATAGGATAGAGGATTGGATAGTATACAGGATAGGATAGGATAGAGGATAGGATAGACGATAGGATAGGATAGAGGATAGGATGGGATAGAGGATAGAATAGGATAGAGGATAGGATACGATAGAGGATAGGATAGGATAGAGGATAGGATAGGATAGAGGATAGGATATGGGATTTGATAGGATAGAAGATAGGATAGGATAGAGGATAGGATAGGTTAGAGGATAGGATAGACGATAGGATAGGATAGAGGATACGATAGGATAGGGGATAGGATAGGATAGAGGATAGGATAGACGATACGATAGGATAGAGGATAGGATAGGATAGAGGACAGGATAGGATAGAGGATAGTATAGACGATATTATAGGATAGAGGATAGGATAGGATAGATGATAGGATAGGATAGAGGATAGGATATGATAGAGGATAGGATAGGATAGAGGATAGGATAGACGATAGGATAGGATAGAGGATAGGATAGGATAGAGGATAGGATAGGATAGAGGACAGGATAGGATAGAGGATAGGATAGGTTAGAGGATAGGATAGACGATAGGATAGGATAGAGGATACGATAGGATAGAGGATAGGATAGGATAGAGGACAGGATAGGATAGAGGATTGGATAGGATACAGGATAGGATAGGATAGAGGACAGGATAGGATAGAGGATAGGACAGGATAGAGGATAGGATAGGATAGAGGATATGATAGGCGATAGGATAGGATAGAGGATATGATAGGATAAAGGATAGGATAGGATAGAGGATAGGATAGGATAGAGGATAGGATAGGATAGAGGATAGATGATAGGATAGGATAGAGGATTGGATAGTATACAGGATAGGATAGGATAGAGGATAGGATAGACGATAGGATAGGATAGAGGATAGGATAGGATAGAGGATAGGATAGGATAGAGGATAGGATACGATAGAGGATAGGATAGGATAGAGGATAGGATAGGATAGAGGATAGGATAGGGGATTTGATAGGATAGAAGATAGGATAGGATAGAGGATAGGATAGGTTAGAGGATAGGATAGACTATAGGATAGGATAGATGATACGATAGGATAGAGGATAGGATAGGATAGAGGATAGGATAGACGATACGATAGGATAGAGGATAGGATAGGATAGAGGATAGGATAGGGTAGAGGATAGGATAGGATAGAGGATAGGATAGGATAGAGGATTGGCTAGGATACAGGAAAGGATAGGATTGAGGATAGATGATAGGATAGGATAGAGGATTGGCTAGGATACAGGAAAGGATAGGATTGAGGATAGATGATAGGATAGGATAGAGGATTGGATAGGATACAGGATAGGATAGGATAGAAGATAGGATAGGATAGAGGATAGGATAGGATAGAGGATAGGATAGGATAGAGGATAGGATAGGATAGAGGATAGGATAGGATAGAGGATAGGATAGACGATATGATAGGATAGACGATAGGATAGGATAGAGGATAGGATAGGATAGAGGATAGGATAGACGATAGGATAGGATAGAGGATAGGATAGGATAGAGGATAGGATAAGATAGAGGACAGGATAGGATAGAGGATTGGATAGGATACAGGAAAGGATAGGATTGAGGATAGATGATAGGATGGAGGATAGGATAGGATAGAGGACAGGATAGGATAGAGGATAAGATAGGGGATTTGATAGGATAGAGGATAGGATAGGATAGAGGATAGGATAGACGATAGGATAGGATACAGGATAGGATAGGACAGAGGATAGGATAGACGATAGGATAGGATAGAGGATAGGATAGGATAGAGGATAGGATATTATAGAGGATAGGATAGACGATAGGATAGGATAGAGGATAGGATAGGATAGAAGATAGGATAGGATAGAGGACAGGATAGGATAGAGGATAGGATAGGATAGAGGATAGGATAGGATAGAGGATAGGATAGAATAGAGGATAGGATAGGATAGAGGATTGGATAGGATAGAGGATAGGATAGAATAGAGGATAGGATAGGATAGAGGATTGGATAGGATAGAGGATAGAATAGGATAGAGGATAGGATAGAATAGAGGATAGGATAGGATAGAGGATTGGATAGGATAGAGGATAGAATATGATAGAGGATAGGATAGGATAGAGGATAGGATAGGGTAGAGGATAGGATAGGATAGAGGATAGGATAGGATAGAGGATAGGATAGAATAGAGGATAGGATAGGATAGAGGATTGGATAGGATAGAGGATAGAATAGGATAGAGGATAGGATAGGATAGAGGATAGATGATAGGATAGGATAGAGGATTGGATAGGATAGAGGATAGGATAGGATAGAGGATTGGATAGGATAGAGGATAGGATAGGATAGAGGATAGGATAGGATAGAGGATAGGATAGGGTAGAGGATAGGATAGGATAGAGGATAGGATAGGATAGAGGATAGGGTAGGGGATTTGATAGGATAGAAGATAGGATAGGTTAGAGGATAGGATAGACGATAGGATAGGATAGAGGATACGATAGGATAGAGGATAGGATAGGATCGAGGACAGGATAGGATAGAGGATTGGATAGGATACAGGATAGGATAGGATAGAGGATAGGATAGGGGATTTGATAGGATAGAGGATAGGATAGGATAGAGGATAGGATAGACGATAGGATAGGATACAGGATAGGATAGGACAGAGGATAGGATAGACGATAGGATAGGATAGAGGATAGGATAGGATAGAGGATAGGATAGGATAGAGGATAGGATAGGCGATAGGATAGGATAGAGGATAGGATAGGATAGAAGATAGGATAGGATAGAGGACAGGATAGGATAGAGGATAGGATAGGATAGAGGATAGGATAGGATAGAGGATAGGATAGAATAGAGGATAGGATAGGATAGAGGATTGGATAGGATAGAGGATAGAATAGGATAGAGGATAGGATAGAGGACAGGATAGGATAGAGGATTGGATAGGATACAGGATAGGATAGGATAGAGGACAGGATAGGATAGAGGATAGGACAGGATAGAGGATAGGATAGGATAGAGGATACGATAGGATAGAGGATAGGATAGGATAGAGGATAGGATAGACGATACGATAGGATAGAGGAGAGGATAGGATAGAGGATAGGATAGGATAGAGGACAGGATAGTATAGAGGATTGGATAGGATACAGGAAAGGATAGGATTGAGGATAGATGATAGGATAGGATAGCGGATTGGATAGGATACAGGATAGGATAGGATAGAGGATAGGATAGGGGATTTGATAGGATAGAGGATAGGATAGGTTAGAGGATAGGATAGACGATAGGATAGGATACAGGACAGGATAGGATAGAGGATAGGATAGGATAGAGGATAGGATAGACGATAGGATAGGATAGAGGATAGGATAGGATTGAGGATAGGATAGGATAAAGGACAGGATAGGATAGAGGATTGGATAGGATACAGGAAAGGATAGGATTGAGGATAGATGATAGGATAGAGGATAGGATAGGATAGAGGATAGGATCTGATAGAGGATAGGATAGGATAGAGGATAGGATAGGATAGGATAGAGGATTGGCTAGGATACAGGAAAGGATAGGATTGAGGATAGATGATAGGATAGGATAGAGGATTGGATAGGATACACGATAGGATAGGATAGAGGACAGGATAGGATAGAGGATAGGACAGGATAGAGGATAGGATAGGATAGAGGATAGGATAGACGATAGGATAGGATAGAGGATATGATAGGATAAAGGATAGGATAGGATAGAGGATAGGATAGGATAGAGGATAGGATAGGATAGAGGATAGATGATAGGATAGGATAGAGGATTGGATAGAATACAGGATAGGATAGGATAGAGGATAGGATAGACGATAGGATAGGATAGAGGATAGGATAGGATAGAGGATAGGATAGGATAGAGGATAGGATACGATAGAGGATAGGATAGGATAGAGGATAGGATAGGATAGAGGATAGGATAGGGGATTTGATAGGATAGAAGATAGGATAGGATAGAGGATAGGATAGGTTAGAGGATAGGATAGACTATAGGATAGGATAGAGGATACGATAGGATAGAGGATAGGATAGGATAGAGGATAGGATAGACGATACGATAGGATAGAGGATAGGATAGGATAGAGGATAGGATAGGGTAGAGGATAGGATAGGATAGAGGATAGGATAGGATAGAGGATTGGCTAGGATACAGGAAAGGATAGGATTGAGGATAGATGATAGGATAGGATAGAGGATTGGATAGAATACAGGATAGGATAGAATAGAGGATAGGATAGACGATAGGATAGGATAGATGATAGGATAGGATACAGGATAGGATAGGATAGAGGACAGGATAGGATAGAGGATTGGCTAGGATACAGGAAAGGATAGGATTGAGGATAGATGATAGGATAGGATAGAGGATTGGATAGGATACAGGATAGGATAGGATAGAAGATAGGATAGGATAGAGGATAGGATAGGATAGAGGATAGGATAGGATAGAGGATAGGATAGGATAGAGGATAGGATATAATAGAGGACAGGATAGACGATATGATAGGATAGAGGATAGGATAGGATAGAGGATAGGATAGGATAGAGGATAGGATAGGATAGAGGATAGGATAGACGATAGGATAGGATACAGGATAGGATAGGATAGAGGATAGGATAGACGATAGGATAGGATAGAGGATAGGATAGGATAGAGGATAGGATAAGATAGATGACAGGATAGGATAGAGGATTGGATAGGATACAGGAAAGGATAGGATTGAGGATAGATGATAGGATGGAGGATAGGATAGGATAGAGGATAGGATAGGATAGACGATAGGATAGGATAGAGGATAGGATAGGATAGAGGATTGGCTAGGATACAGGAAAGGATAGGATTGAGGATAGATGATTGGATAGGATACAGGATAGGATAGGATAGAGGATAGGATAGGATAGAGGATAGGATAGGATACAGGACAGGATAGGATAGAGGATTGGATAGGATACAGGAAAGGATAGGATTGAGGATAGATGATAGGATAGAGGATAGGATAGGATAGAGGATAGGATCTGATAGAGGATAGGATAGGATAGAGGATAGGATAGGATAGGATAGAGGATTGGCTAGGATACAGGAAAGGATAGGATTGAGGATAGATGATAGGATAGGATAGAGGATTGGATAGGATACAGGATAGGATAGGATAGAGGATAGGATAGACGATAGGATAGGATAGAGGATAGGATAGGATAGAGGATAGGATAGGATAGAGGACAGGATAGGATAGAGGATAGGATAGGTTAGAGGATAGGATAGACGATAGGATAGGATAGAGGATACGATAGGATAGAGGATAGGATAGGATAGAGGACAGGATAGGATAGAGGATAGGATAGGATACAGGATAGGATAGGACAGAGGATAGGATAGACGATAGGATAGGATAGAGGATAGGATAGGATAGAGGATAGGATAGGATAGAGGATAGGATAGACGATAGGATAGGATAGAGGATAGGATAGGATAGAAGATAGGATAGGATAGAGGACAGGATAGGATAGAGGATAGGATAGGATAGAGGATAGGATAGGATAGAGGATAGGATAGAATAGAGGATAGGATAGGATAGAGGATTGGATAGGATAGAGGATAGAATAGGATAGAGGATAGGATAGGATAGAGGATAGATGATAGGATAGGATAGAGGATTGGATAGGATACAGGATAGGATAGGATAGAGGATAGGATAGACGATAGGATAGGATAGAGGATAGGATAGGATAGAGGATAGGATAGGATAGAGGACAGGATAGGATAGAGGATTGGATTGGATACAGGATAGGATAGGATAGAGGATAGGATAGGATAGACGATAGGACAGGATAGAGGATAGGATAGGATAGAGGATAGGATAGACGATAGGATAGGATAGAGGATATGATAGGATAGGATAGAGGATAGGATAGGATAGAGGATAGGATAGGATAGAGGATAGATGATAGGATAGGATAGAGGATTGGATAGTATACAGGATAGGATAGGATAGAGGATAGGATAGACGATAGGATAGGATAGAGGATAGGATGGGATAGAGGATAGAATAGGATAGAGGATAGGATACGATAGAGGATAGGATAGGATAGAGGATAGGATAGGATAGAGGATAGGATAGACGATAGGATAGGATAGAGGATAGGATGGGATAGAGGATAGAATAGGATAGAGGATAGGATACGATAGAGGATAGGATAGGATAGAGGATAGGATAGGATAGAGGATAGGATATGGGATTTGATAGGATAGAAGATAGGATAGGATAGAGGATAGGATAGGTTAGAGGATAGGATAGACGATAGGATAGGATAGAGGATACGATAGGATAGGGGATAGGATAGGATAGAGGATAGGATAGACGATACGATAGGATAGAGGATAGGATAGGATAGAGGACAGGATAGGATAGAGGATAGTATAGACGATATTATAGGATAGAGGATAGGATAGGATAGATGATAGGATAGGATACAGGATAGGATAGGATACAGGATAGGATAGGATAGAAGATAGGATAGGATAGAGGATAGGATATGATAGAGGATAGGATAGGATAGAGGACAGGATAGGATAGAGGATAGGATAGGTTAGAGGATAGGATAGACGATAGGATAGGATAGAGGATACGATAGGATAGAGGATAGGATAGGATAGAGGACAGGATAGGATAGAGGATTGGATAGGATACAGGATAGGATAGGATAGAGGACAGGATAGGATAGAGGATAGGACAGGATAGAGGATAGGATAGGATAGAGGATATGATAGGCGATAGGATAGGATAGAGGATATGATAGGATAAAGGATAGGATAGGATAGAGGATAGGATAGGATAGAGGATAGGATAGGATAGAGGATAGATGATAGGATAGGATAGAGGATTGGATAGTATACAGGATAGGATAGGATAGAGGATAGGATAGACGATAGGATAGGATAGAGGATAGGATAGGATAGAGGATAGGATAGGATAGAGGATAGGATACGATAGAGGATAGGATAGGATAGAGGATAGGATAGGATAGAGGATAGGATAGGGGATTTGATAGGATAGAAGATAGGATAGGATAGAGGATAGGATAGGTTAGAGGATAGGATAGACTATAGGATAGGATAGATGATACGATAGGATAGAGGATAGGATAGGATAGAGGATAGGATAGACGATACGATAGGATAGAGGATAGGATAGGATAGAGGATAGGATAGGGTAGAGGATAGGATAGGATAGAGGATAGGATAGGATAGAGGATTGGCTAGGATACAGGAAAGGATAGGATTGAGGATAGATGATAGGATAGGATAGAGGATTGGCTAGGATACAGGAAAGGATAGGATTGAGGATAGATGATAGGATAGGATAGAGGATTGGATAGGATACAGGATAGGATAGGATAGAAGATAGGATAGGATAGAGGATAGGATAGGATAGAGGATAGGATAGGATAGAGGATAGGATAGGATAGAGGATAGGATAGGATAGAGGATAGGATAGACGATATGATAGGATAGACGATAGGATAGGATAGAGGATAGGATAGGATAGAGGATAGGATAGACGATAGGATAGGATAGAGGATAGGATAGGATAGAGGATAGGATAAGATAGAGGACAGGATAGGATAGAGGATTGGATAGGATACAGGAAAGGATAGGATTGAGGATAGATGATAGGATGGAGGATAGGATAGGATAGAGGACAGGATAGGATAGAGGATAGGATAGGGGATTTGATAGGATAGAGGATAGGATAGGATAGAGGATAGGATAGACGATAGGATAGGATACAGGATAGGATAGGACAGAGGATAGGATAGACGATAGGATAGGATAGAGGATAGGATAGGATAGAGGATAGGATAGAGGATAGGATAGGATAGACGATAGGATAGGATAGAGGATAGGATAGGATAGAAGATAGGATAGGATAGAGGACAGGATAGGATAGAGGATAGGATAGGATAGAGGATAGGATAGGATAGAGGATAGGATAGAATAGAGGATAGGATAGGATAGAGGATTGGATAGGATAGAGGATAGGATAGAATAGAGGATAGGATAGGATAGAGGATTGGATAGGATAGAGGATAGAATATGATAGAGGATAGGATAGGATAGAGGATAGGATAGGGTAGAGGATAGGATAGGATAGAGGATAGGATAGGATAGAGGATAGGATAGAATAGAGGATAGGATAGGATAGAGGATTGGATAGGATAGAGGATAGAATAGGATAGAGGATAGGATAGGATAGAGGATAGATGATAGGATAGGATAGAGGATTGGATAGGATAGAGGATAGGATAGGATAGAGGATTGGATAGGATAGAGGATAGGATAGGATAGAGGATAGGATAGGATAGAGGATAGGATAGGGTAGAGGATAGGATAGGATAGAGGATAGGATAGGATAGAGGATAGGGTAGGGGATTTGATAGGATAGAAGATAGGATAGGTTAGAGGATAGGATAGACGATAGGATAGGATAGAGGATACGATAGGATAGAGGATAGGATAGGATCGAGGACAGGATAGGATAGAGGATTGGATAGGATACAGGATAGGATAGGATAGAGGATAGGATAGGGGATTTGATAGGATAGAGGATAGGATAGGATAGAGGATAGGATAGACGATAGGATAGGATACAGGATAGGATAGGACAGAGGATAGGATAGACGATAGGATAGGATAGAGGATAGGATAGGATAGAGGATAGGATAGGATAGAGGATAGGATAGACGATAGGATAGGATAGAGGATAGGATAGGATAGAAGATAGGATAGGATAGAGGACAGGATAGGATAGAGGATAGGATAGGATAGAGGATAGGATAGGATAGAGGATAGGATAGAATAGAGGATAGGATAGGATAGAGGATTGGATAGGATAGAGGATAGGATAGAATAGAGGATAGGATAGGATAGAGGATTGGATAGGATAGAGGATAGAATAGGATAGAGGATAGGATAGAATAGAGGATAGGATAGGATAGAGGATTGGATAGGATAGAGGATAGAATATGATAGAGGATAGGATAGGATAGAGGATAGGATAGGGTAGAGGATAGGATAGGATAGAGGATAGGATAGGATAGAGGATAGGATAGAATAGAGGATAGGATAGGATAGAGGATTGGATAGGATAGAGGATAGAATAGGATAGAGGATAGGATAGGATAGAGGATAGATGATAGGATAGGATAGAGGATTGGATAGGATAGAGGATAGGATAGGATAGAGGATTGGATAGGATAGAGGATAGGATAGGATAGAGGATAGGATAGGATAGAGGATAGGATAGGGTAGAGGATAGGATAGGATAGAGGATAGGATAGGATAGAGGATAGGGTAGGGGATTTGATAGGATAGAAGATAGGATAGGTTAGAGGATAGGATAGACGATAGGATAGGATAGAGGATACGATAGGATAGAGGATAGGATAGGATCGAGGACAGGATAGGATAGAGGATTGGATAGGATACAGGATAGGATAGGATAGAGGATAGGATAGGGGATTTGATAGGATAGAGGATAGGATAGGATAGAGGATAGGATAGACGATAGGATAGGATACAGGATAGGATAGGACAGAGGATAGGATAGACGATAGGATAGGATAGAGGATAGGATAGGATAGAGGATAGGATAGGATAGAGGATAGGATAGACGATAGGATAGGATAGAGGATAGGATAGGATAGAAGATAGGATAGGATAGAGGACAGGATAGGATAGAGGATAGGATAGGATAGAGGATAGGATAGGATAGAGGATAGGATAGAATAGAGGATAGGATAGGATAGAGGATTGGATAGGATAGAGGATAGAATAGGATAGAGGATAGGATAGAGGACAGGATAGGATAGAGGATTGGATAGGATACAGGATAGGATAGGATAGAGGACAGGATAGGATAGAGGATAGGACAGGATAGAGGATAGGATAGGATAGAGGATACGATAGGATAGAGGATAGGATAGGATAGAGGATAGGATAGACGATACGATAGGATAGAGGAGAGGATAGGATAGAGGATAGGATAGGATAGAGGACAGGATAGTATAGAGGATTGGATAGGATACAGGAAAGGATAGGATTGAGGATAGATGATAGGATAGGATAGCGGATTGGATAGGATACAGGATAGGATAGGATAGAGGATAGGATAGGGGATTTGATAGGATAGAGGATAGGATAGGTTAGAGGATAGGATAGACGATAGGATAGGATACAGGACAGGATAGGATAGAGGATAGGATAGGATAGAGGATAGGATAGACGATAGGATAGGATAGAGGATAGGATAGGATTGAGGATAGGATAGGATAAAGGACAGGATAGGATAGAGGATTGGATAGGATACAGGAAAGGATAGGATTGAGGATAGATGATAGGATAGAGGATAGGATAGGATAGAGGATAGGATCTGATAGAGGATAGGATAGGATAGAGGATAGGATAGGATAGGATAGAGGATTGGCTAGGATACAGGAAAGGATAGGATTGAGGATAGATGATAGGATAGGATAGAGGATTGGATAGGATACACGATAGGATAGGATAGAGGACAGGATAGGATAGAGGATAGGACAGGATAGAGGATAGGATAGGATAGAGGATAGGATAGACGATAGGATAGGATAGAGGATATGATAGGATAAAGGATAGGATAGGATAGAGGATAGGATAGGATAGAGGATAGGATAGGATAGAGGATAGATGATAGGATAGGATAGAGGATTGGATAGAATACAGGATAGGATAGGATAGAGGATAGGATAGACGATAGGATAGGATAGAGGATAGGATAGGATAGAGGATAGGATAGGATAGAGGATAGGATACGATAGAGGATAGGATAGGATAGAGGATAGGATAGGATAGAGGATAGGATAGGGGATTTGATAGGATAGAAGATAGGATAGGATAGAGGATAGGATAGGTTAGAGGATAGGATAGACTATAGGATAGGATAGAGGATACGATAGGATAGAGGATAGGATAGGATAGAGGATAGGATAGACGATACGATAGGATAGAGGATAGGATAGGATAGAGGATAGGATAGGGTAGAGGATAGGATAGGATAGAGGATAGGATAGGATAGAGGATTGGCTAGGATACAGGAAAGGATAGGATTGAGGATAGATGATAGGATAGGATAGAGGATTGGATAGAATACAGGATAGGATAGAATAGAGGATAGGATAGACGATAGGATAGGATAGATGATAGGATAGGATACAGGATAGGATAGGATAGAGGACAGGATAGGATAGAGGATTGGCTAGGATACAGGAAAGGATAGGATTGAGGATAGATGATAGGATAGGATAGAGGATTGGATAGGATACAGGATAGGATAGGATAGAAGATAGGATAGGATAGAGGATAGGATAGGATAGAGGATAGGATAGGATAGAGGATAGGATATAATAGAGGACAGGATAGACGATATGATAGGATAGAGGATAGGATAGGATAGAGGATAGGATAGGATAGAGGATAGGATAGGATAGAGGATAGGATAGACGATAGGATAGGATACAGGATAGGATAGGATAGAGGATAGGATAGACGATAGGATAGGATAGAGGATAGGATAGGATAGAGGATAGGATAGACGATAGGATAGGATAGAGGATAGGATAGGATAGAGGATAGGATAAGATAGAGGACAGGATAGGATAGAGGATTGGATAGGATACAGGAAAGGATAGGATTGAGGATAGATGATAGGATGGAGGATAGGATAGGATAGAGGATAGGATAGGATAGACGATAGGATAGGATAGAGGATAGGATAGTACAGAGGATAGGATAGGGGATTTGATAGGATAGAGGATAGGATAGGATAGAGGATAGGATAGGATAGAGGATTGGCTAGGATACAGGAAAGGATAGGATTGAGGATAGATGATTGGATAGGATACAGGATAGGATAGGATAGAGGATAGGATAGGATAGAGGATAGGATAGGATACAGGACAGGATAGGATAGAGGATTGGATAGGATACAGGAAAGGATAGGATTGAGGATAGATGATAGGATAGAGGATAGGATAGGATAGAGGATAGGATCTGATAGAGGATAGGATAGGATAGAGGATAGGATAGGATAGGATAGAGGATTGGCTAGGATACAGGAAAGGATAGGATTGAGGATAGATGATAGGATAGGATAGAGGATTGGATAGGATACAGGATAGGATAGGATAGAGGATAGGATAGACGATAGGATAGGATAGAGGATAGGATAGGATAGAGGATAGGATAGGATAGAGGACAGGATAGGATAGAGGATAGGATAGGTTAGAGGATAGGATAGACGATAGGATAGGATAGAGGATACGATAGGATAGAGGATAGGATAGGATAGAGGACAGGATAGGATAGAGGATTGGATAGGATACAGGATAGGATAGGATAGAGGACAGGATAGGATAGAGGATAGGATAGGGTAGAGGATAGGATAGGATAGAGGATAGGATAGACGATAGGATAGGATAGAGGATATGATAGGATAAAGGATAGGATAGGATAGAGGATAGGATAGGATAGAGGATAGGATAGGATAGAGGATAGATGATAGGATAGGATAGACGATTGGATAGTATACAGGATAGGATAGGATAGAGGATAGGATAGACGATAGGATAGGATAGAGGATAGGATAGGATAGAGGATAGGATAGGATAGAGGATAGGATAGGATAGAGGATAGGATAGGATAGAGGATAGGATAGGGGATTTGATAGGATAGAAGATAGGATAGGATAGAGGATACGATAGGATAGAGGATAGGATAGGATAGAGGATAGGATAGACGATACGATAGGATAGACGATAGGATAGGATAGAGGATAGGATAGGATAGAGGATAGGATAGGATAGAGGATAGGATAGGATAGAGGATTGGCTAGGATACAGGAAAGGATAGGATTGAGGATAGATGATAGGATAGGATAGAGGATTGGATAGAATACAGGATGGGATAGAATAGAGGATAGGATAGACGATAGGATAGGATAGATGATAGGATAGGATAGAGGATTGGATAGAATACAGGATAGGATAGAATAGAG
Organism: Halictus rubicundus; assembly: GCF_050948215.1. Classification (NCBI taxonomy): domain Eukaryota; kingdom Metazoa; phylum Arthropoda; class Insecta; order Hymenoptera; family Halictidae; genus Halictus; species Halictus rubicundus. The sequence goes on from NW_027488608.1 coordinate 697,887, forward strand.
GATAGGATAGACGATAGGATAGGATAGATGATAGGATAGGATACAGGATAGGATAGGATAGAGGACAGGATAGGATAGAGGATTGGCTAGGATACAGGAAAGGATAGGATTGAGGATAGATGATAGGATAGGATAGAGGATTGGATAGGATACAGGATAGGATAGGATAGAAGATAGGATAGGATAGAGGATAGGATAGGATAGAGGATAGGATAGGATAGAGGATAGGATAGGATAGAGGATAGGATAGGATAGAGGATAGGATAGACGATATGATAGGATAGAGGATAGGATAGGATAGAGGATAGGATAGGATAGAGGATAGGATAGGATAGAGGATAGGATAGGATAGAGGATAGGATAGGATAGAGGATAGGATAGACGATAGGATAGGATACAGGATAGGATAGGATAGAGGATAGGATAGACGATAGGATAGGATAGAGGATAGGATAGGATAGAGGATAGGATAGACGATAGGATAGGATAGAGGATAGGATAGGATAGAGGATAGGATAGGATAGAGGACAGGATAGGATAGAGGATTGGATAGGATACAGGAAAGGATAGGATTGAGGATACATGATAGGATGGAGGATAGGATAGGATAGAGGACAGGATAGGATAGAGGATAGGATAGGGGATTTGATAGGATAGAGGATAGGATAGGATAGAGGATAGGATAGACGATAGGATAGGATACAGGATAGGATAGGACAGAGGATAGGATAGACGATAGGATAGGATAGAGGATAGGATAGGATAGAGGATAGGATAGGATAGAGGATAGGATAGACGATAGGATAGGATAGAGGATAGGATAGGATAGAAGATAGGATACGATAGAGGACAGGATAGGATAGAGGATAGGATAGGGTAGAGGATAGTTTAGGTGACGTGGGGTAAATGAAATGATATGTGACGCGATGGTTTTACGGGTAACAAAAAATATAGTTTATTCACGAGAACTGTTTAACAATTAACAAATAATAAAGACTATAAAACACAACGAGAAAACTTGAGTCCATGAGAAAAATGCGAAGACCAAAATATACGGAAACTCTATGTCGCGTATAACAAAACCGTCGCGGGTGACTCAGACTAAAAACTCTCTGGAGCTATCGTTCTCCGCGAGAGTCCAAAGCTTTCTGCCCTTCTCGTTTCTGAGGCGCGTTAAATAATGTCCCCGAAAAACCGTTAAAATTGGGAGAGGTTCTCCACCCCCACAAGGGCATGGAGAAAGTTTCCTCCCCCACACATTGCATCCGGGGACTTCACTCTTAAGGGTACTGTAACGGTCGAGCCGAGGTTCTGGCAATCGTCACTTAAATGACCAAGCCCTCAACCCGACCTCCCATGGTACGCACTTGAGAAGGATGGAATTTCCGCGTCCGAAAATTCCACGTTCCCACGCACCATGGTCGCCACAGTACCCCCTTACCAGTGAAAACGCCAGTTAGAACGAAAGAGAAAAAAAAAACTAACTAGCTGACTGGTAATATTTACAAAGTAAGAGCGTTTTGCTATACACTAGCTTGCGCGTAGTCGCAAGTGCAAATCCGGCTCATTTACTTAAGGTACGCGCCTTAAATCTACGAAAGAAAAAAAAAAAAATATATATATATATACGGCAAGAAAGAAAAATTAATACGACTATACGCGTAAAAAGAAAAAAATTGGATACGTATAAAACACTAATGCTAACTGTACAATTTACCCCGGTAAGGATAAAAAAAACAAAAATACATCTAGGACCTAAAATTACTATATACAAGATCTTGAAAAAATTAATACTACCTAGTCTTACTATATACACAGTCTTAACGACTATACATATCCATTTATTGCCGAAAAAATAAAGAAAAGTAATACATATACGCACTCGTACAAATATATACACGTGTTGCTCAAACACCGTCTAACGTAGGCCAGCCTGAAAACGATCAGGGAATCGAACTCTTCTACCTGACCGTCGTAAAACAGGTCTGTCCTCAGTACGGTGTGTTGCGGTCGTGTCGGTCGTACTGTGCGTTACTGTTGTATCGTCTGTCCATGTGCAAACGATAGTTTGCGGAGGGTTTTCGTCAATGTCATCGTTCAAAATGAAAGCCGGTTTCAACCTGTCTATTGAGACCCTGACTTCCTTGCCCTTGATGTCGATGACGAACGTTTTGTCTCCGCGTTTAACGACACGAAATGGCCCATCGTACGGCGGCTGTAACGGACTTTTAACCGCGTCGTGCCGCAAAAATATATAAGGGGACGTAGACAGTTCTTTAAAAACAAACGTCTTACGTGTACCGTGGCGCGTGGCTGGCGATGGCTTTAACTTCCGGAAACGTTGCCGAAGCCGACTCACAAAATCCGATTGTGAATCTTCCCGACCCGTGACAAAGAATTCTCCCGGAAGACGGATGCCCGAACCGTAAACCATTTCCGCGGAAAACGTTTTTAAGTCCTCTTTATGGGCTGTGCGAATACCGAGTAGGACAATTGGTAATATATCAACCCAATTATCCGTCTCGTGGCATTTAATCGCTGATTTCATTTGTCGGTGCAATCTCTCGACCATCCCATTAGCTTGAGGATGATAGGAGGTCGTACGGAGATGAGATGCACCGATCATACGCGATAGCTCATAAAATAACCGTGATTCGAACTGGCGTCCTTGATCAGTGGTTATTCTCAAAGGAACGCCAAAACGACTAATCCACGTGTTTATGAGTGCTCTCGCGACTGTTTCCGCGTCGATCTCCGCGATAGGTATGGCTTCCGGCCAGCGCGAGAACCGATCGATACACGTAAGACAATATCTAAATCCCTGAGACATCGGTATTGGTCCTACAATATCAATATGGATATGTTCGAATCTGCCGGAAGGATTGTCAAAGTTGCCGACGGGGGCTGCGACATGTCGAGTGACTTTTGATCGCTGGCATGAAATGCAATGCCGTGCCCAGTCTCGGCAATCTTTATTTATTGAAGGCCATACAAAACGTTCTGTTATTAATTTCTGTGTTGCCCGAACCCCAGGATGAGAGAGTCCGTGCAACGAATTAAAAACTGCTCGTCGTAATGGCGTCGGAACAAAAGGTCTCACAGTTTCGTCAGTCGAGTCACAGTACAAACTAACATTGAAACCGGGGAAAAACGTCTTCTTTAAACAAAGAGCAGAAGAGTTCGATTCCAAGATCCCCCTCAGTTCTGGGTCGTTTTCTTGTGCTTGTGCCAGTGTGGTATGATCGGGAGCTACGGCTATTACTTCGACACGCGATAAGGCATCGGCCACAATGTTATCCGACCCCTTAACATGCCTAATGTCAGTCGTAAATTGGCTAATATAGTCCAAGTGACGAAACTGACGAGGCGAACATTTATCCAGCTTTTGCTTGAAAGCAAAAGTTAAGGGTTTATGGTCGGTAAAAACTATAAAATGCCGACCTTCTACCTGGTGCCGAAAACGTTTTATGGCCATATAAATTGCCAGTAGCTCGCGATCGTACGCACTGTATTTGCACTGCGCGGCAGAAAGGGCTTTTGTGAAAAATGCCAACGGTTGCCAGTTCTCGCCTATGAGCTGTTGCAAAGCTGCTCCGATAGCATAATCGGACGCATCAACCACAACGCTTATCGGTGCGTTGGGTGCTGGATGTGCAAGCATCGTAGCGTTCGCTAAACTGGCCTTGACTTTCACAAAAGCCGTTTCTGCCTCTTTTGTCCATGGCACGGGTGAATTTCCCTTCTTCGACCCTTTTAATAATTCGTGCAGTGGTTTCATAAGACTAGCCGCGCCAGAAATAAAGCGGCGGTAAAAATTTACCATCCCGAGAAACCTGCGTAGAACTTTAATAGTGTCGGGTCTGGGAAATTCCCCGATTGCTTCGACCCGCTCAGGTAAAGGTTTTACCCCATCCCTGGTCACGCTGTACCCAAGGAACTCGATTTCGCTTACGCCGAAAACGCATTTCGCCGGATTGATAACGACCCCGTGTTGGTTTAAACGTTCGAATAAAATACGTAAGTGTTCCCGGTGTTCCGATTCGTTTTCGGACGCGATAAAGAAATCGTCTATATACGCGTACACGAAATCTAACCCCCGGGTAACTTGATCGACAAAACGCTGGCACGTCTGCGCAGCGTTTCTCAAACCAAACGGCGTAAACAAAAATTCGTATAAACCAAACGGTGTCGCTATCGCCGTCTTTTCAATGTCCGCGGGCGCGACGGGAATCTGGTTATACGCGCGAACCAGATCCATTTTTGAAAATACCCGTTTCCCGTACAAGGATTGTGCGAAATCCTCGATATGAGGTGGCGTGTACCTGTCTGGAACAGTGCGAGCGTTAAGCGAACGGTAGTCCCCGCATGGTCGGGTTTTGCCGTCCTTCTTAGGCACAAGGTGTAGCGGTGAGGCCCATGCGCTCTTGGAGGGACGAATTATTCCCTGCTGTAGCATCAGGTCGATCTCCGCCTTGGCCACCTTCAGCCGATCCGGAGCGAGCCGCCGTGGCTTGCAGAATACAGGTGGTCCAGGTGTCGTCTCGATGTGATGTACCACACTGTGCTTGACCGCCTCCCGACGAAATACCGTCGGTCGAGTCAAGTCCGGGAACTCCGCTAAGAGTCGATGGTACACCGTGTCGCTAATTATTGTTTTTACCGTCGGGAGGCCTTTACTCGCCGCACAACCACTCGCGTACAACTTCGTCGTCGCGTCGACTAAACGCTTGTTGCGCGCATCCACGAGTAAGTTGTAATGCGCTAGCAGGTCCATCCCGATTATTGGTCCGTCCACATCGGCCACGATAAAACGCCACACAAAACTGCGTCGTAACGATAGATCTAAATGCACGGTCGTTGTGCCATACGTGGCGATTCGCGTACCGTTTGCCGCGAAAAGTTCGGTATCGTCCTTCGGCAACCGGCCGTCGATACGCGATCGCGGGAACACGCACACATCCGCACCCGTGTCCACCAGAAACTTCACTTTCGATCTATTGTCCGTCACGAAAATGCGGCCAGGATAGGGACCGTCGAGAACTGCCGCGTTTACGATCGACGGTTTGCCTCGTTTCCCGTCTTCCACATGCACTGGCCTTTACATTTCGTGGCCTTTTCGCCCCACACACGATGGTACCAGCACAAACCATCATCGCTCTCGCGATTTGAACTGCGGGATGACGCTCGCGAACTAGGCCGTGATTTACGCCGGTGTCCGCGGGACTCGCGTAAAACTGCGTTTAGTTGCAGCCTTATTTGCCGGATCTCCTCGCGAAGAGAATCGGTCTCCGACGAACCGCTTGCCTGACTGCGGCCTATTTCCGCTATCCCCGTTCTGTTCCCGGGGATGTCGTGGATCCGATCGGCGATCTCTGCCAGCTTGATCCCTTCCTTGATGGACGTGGCGGCCAGGATCTGCTGCGTCTTGACCGGGAGACGGTTCCGCCAAATCTCGTTCAGGAATTCTTCGTTCACCACGGGTCCGGCGAGCCGTCGCAAGTGACGCAAAAATTGCGTTGGCGTACGGTCGCCAATTTCCTCCGTTTCTAGGAGTTTGCGGATCCGCGTGGTGTCCGAATCCGTGAGACGCCTCACCAATTCCGCCTTTAAAGTTTCGTACCGATCCACCGGGGGCGGGTTGAGGATAATTTCTTCCACCTCCTCGATGCTGTGGGTGTCGAGTCGAGCGACAACCAGATCGTATTTCTCCTGGTCACTTATGATTTTACCGACGGCGAATTGAGATTCCACATGTCTGAACCATAACGCTGGTTTCTGTGGCCAAAATGGTGGTACCTTCAAGGTGGTCGTGGCGATGTTGGCTCCACTAGCGTCCGTATGGTTGCTTTTTTCAGCCATTGTGAGAACGTACACAAACACTTATACCCCGTCGCCTATTTTACCAACGATCACGTCGGGGTCACCAGTTTTAGGTGACGTGGGGTAAATGAAATGATATGTGACGCGATGGTTTTACGGGTAACAAAAAATATAGTTTATTCACGAGAACTGTTTAACAATTAACAAATAATAAAGACTATAAAACACAACGAGAAAACTTGAGTCCATGAGAAAAATGCGAAGACCAAAATATACGGAAACTCTATGTCGCGTATAACAAAACCGTCGCGGGTGACTCAGACTAAAAACTCTCTGGAGCTATCGTTCTCCGCGAGAGTCCAAAGCTTTCTGCCCTTCTCGTTTCTGAGGCGCGTTAAATAATGTCCCCGAAAAACCGTTAAAATTGGGAGAGGTTCTCCACCCCCACAAGGGCATGGAGAAAGTTTCCTCCCCCACACATTGCATCCGGGGACTTCACTCTTAAGGGTACTGTAACGGTCGAGCCGAGGTTCTGGCAATCGTCACTTAAATGACCAAGCCCTCAACCCGACCTCCCATGGTACGCACTTGAGAAGGATGGAATTTCCGCGTCCGAAAATTCCACGTTCCCACGCACCATGGTCGCCACAATAGGATAGGATAGAGGATAGGATAGAATAGAGGATAGGATAGGATAGAGGATTGGATAGGATAGAGGATAGAATAGGATAGAGGATAGGATAGGATAGAGGATAGGATAGGGTAGAGGATAGGATAGGATAGAGGATAGGATAGGATAGAGGATAGGATAGAATAGAGGATAGGATAGGATAGAGGATTGGATAGGATAGAGGATAGAATAGGATAGAGGATAGGATAGGATAGAGGATAGGATAGGGTAGAGGATAGGATAGGATAGAGGATAGGATAGGATAGAGGATTGGATAGGATAGAGGATAGGATAGGATAGAGGATAGGATAGGATAGAGGATAGGATAGGGTAGAGGATAGGATAGGATAGAGGATAGGATAGGATAGAGGATAGGATAGGGGATTTGATAGGATAGAAGATAGGATAGGTTAGAGGATAGGATAGACGATAGGATAGGATAGAGGATACGATAGGATAGAGGATAGGATAGGATCGAGGACAGGATAGGATAGAGGATTGGATAGGATACAGGATAGGATAGGATAGAGGATAGGATAGGGGATTTGATAGGATAGAGGATAGGATAGGATAGAGGATAGGATAGACGATAGGATAGGATACAGGATAGGATAGGACAGAGGATAGGATAGACGATAGGATAGGATAGAGGATAGGATAGGATAGAGGATAGGATAGGATAGAGGATAGGATAGACGATAGGATAGGATAGAGGATAGGATAGGATAGAAGATAGGATAGGATAGAGGACAGGATAGGATAGAGGATAGGATAGGATAGAGGATAGGATAGGATAGAGGATAGGATAGAATAGAGGATAGGATAGGATAGAGGATTGGATAGGATAGAGGATAGGATAGGATAGAGGATAGGATAGGATAGAGGATAGATGATAGGATAGGATAGAGGATTGGATAGGATACAGGATAGGATAGGATAGAGGATAGGATAGACGATAGGATAGGATAGAGGATAGGATAGACGATAGGATAGGATAGAGGATAGGATAGGATAGAGGATAGGATAGGATAGAGGACAGGATAGTATAGAGGATTGGATAGGATACAGGAAAGGATAGGATTGAGGATAGATGATAGGATAGGATAGAGGATTGGATAGGATACAGGATAGGATAGGATAGAGGATAGGATAGGGGATTTGATAGGATAGAGGATAGGATAGGTTAGAGGATAGGATAGACGATAGGATAGGATACAGGATAGGATAGGATAGAGGATAGGATAGGATAGAGGATAGGATAGACGATAGGATAGGATAGAGGATAGGAGAGGATAGAGGATAGGATAGGATAAAGGACAGGATAGGATAGAGGATTGGATAGGATACAGGAAAGGATAGGATTGAGGATAGATGATAGGATAGAGGATAGGATAGGATACAGGAAAGGATAGGATTGAGGATAGATGATAGGATAGAGGATAGGATAGGATAGAGGATAGGATCTGATAGAGGATAGGATAGGATAGAGGATAGGATAGGATAGGATAGAGGATTGGCTAGGATACAGGAAAGGATAGGATTGAGGATAGATGATAGGATAGGATAGAGGATTGGATAGGATACAGGATAGGATAGGATAGAGGACAGGATAGGATAGAGGATAGGATAGGTTAGAGGATAGGATAGACGATAGGATAGGATAGAGGATACGATAGGATAGAGGATAGGATAGGATAGAGGACAGGATAGGATAGAGGATTGGATAGGATACAGGATAGGATAGGATAGAGGACAGGATAGGATAGAGGATAGGACAGGATAGAGGATAGGATAGGATAGAGGATATGATAGGCGATAGGATAGGATAGAGGATATGATAGGATAAAGGATAGGATAGGATAGAGGATAGGATAGGATAGAGGATAGGATAGGATAGAGGATAGATGATAGGATAGGATAGAGGATTGGATAGTATACAGGATAGGATAGGATAGAGGATAGGATAGACGATAGGATAGGATAGAGGATAGGATAGGATAGAGGATAGGATAGGATAGAGGATAGGATACGATAGAGGATAGGATAGGATAGAGGATAGGATAGGATAGAGGATAGGATAGGGGATTTGATAGGATAGAAGATAGGATAGGGTAGAGGATAGGATAGGTTAGAGGATAGGATAGACTATAGGATAGGATAGATGATACGATAGGATAGAGGATAGGATAGGATAGAGGATAGGATAGACGATACGATAGGATAGAGGATAGGATAGGATAGAGGATAGGATAGGGTAGAGGATAGGATAGGATAGAGGATAGGATAGGATAGAGGATTGGCTAGGATACAGGAAAGGATAGGATTGAGGATAGATGATAGGATAGGATAGAGGATTGGCTAGGATACAGGAAAGGATAGGATTGAGGATAGATGATAGGATAGGATAGAGGATTGGATAGGATACAGGATAGGATAGGATAGAAGATAGGATAGGATAGAGGATAGGATAGGATAGAGGATAGGATAGGATAGAGGATAGGATAGGATAGAGGATAGGATAGGATAGAGGATAGGATAGACGATATGATAGGATAGACGATAGGATAGGATAGAGGATAGGATAGGATAGAGGATAGGATAGACGATAGGATAGGATAGAGGATAGGATAGGATAGAGGATAGGATAAGATAGAGGACAGGATAGGATAGAGGATTGGATAGGGGATTTGATAGGATAGAGGATAGGATAGGATAGAGGATAGGATAGACGATAGGATAGGATACAGGATAGGATAGGACAGAGGATAGGATAGACGATAGGATAGGATAGAGGATAGGATAGGATAGAGGATAGGATATTATAGAGGATAGGATAGACGATAGGATAGGATAGAGGATAGGATAGGATAGAAGATAGGATAGGATAGAGGACACAATAGGATAGAGGATAGGATAGGATAGAGGATAGGATAGGATAGAGGATAGGATAGAATAGAGGATAGGATAGGATAGAGGATTGGATAGGATAGAGGATAGGATAGAATAGAGGATAGGATAGGATAGAGGATTGGATAGGATAGAGGATAGAATAGGATAGAGGATAGGATAGAATAGAGGATAGGATAGGATAGAGGATTGGATAGGATAGAGGATAGAATAGGATAGAGGATAGGATAGGATAGAGGATAGGATAGGGTAGAGGATAGGATAGGATAGAGGATAGGATAGGATAGAGGATAGGATAGAATAGAGGATAGGATAGGATAGAGGATTGGATAGGATAGAGGATAGAATAGGATAGAGGATAGGATAGGATACAGGATAGATGATAGGATAGGATAGAGGATTGGATAGGATAGAGGATAGGATAGGATAGAGGATTGGATAGGATAGAGGATAGGATAGGATAGAGGATAGGATAGGATAGAGGATAGGATAGGGTAGAGGATAGGATAGGATAGAGGATAGGATAGGATAGAGGATAGGGTAGGGGATTTGATAGGATAGAAGATAGGATAGGTTAGAGGATAGGATAGACGATAGGATAGGATAGAGGATACGATAGGATAGAGGATAGGATAGGATCGAGGACAGGATAGGATAGAGGATTGGATAGGATACAGGATAGGATAGGATAGAGGATAGGATAGGGGATTTGATAGGATAGAGGATAGGATAGGATAGAGGATAGGATAGACGATAGGATAGGATACAGGATAGGATAGGACAGAGGATAGGATAGACGATAGGATAGGATAGAGGATAGGATAGGATAGAGGATAGGATAGGATAGAGGATAGGATAGGATAGAGGATAGGATAGACGATATGATAGGATAGAGGATAGGATAGGATAGAAGATAGGATAGGATAGAGGATAGGATAGGATAGAGGATAGGATAGAATAGAGGATAGGATAGGATAGAGGATTGGATAGGATAGAGGATAGGATAGAATAGAGGATAGGATAGGATAGAGGATTGGATAGGATAGAGGATAGAATAGGATAGAGGATAGGATAGAATAGAGGATAGGATAGGATAGAGGATTGGATAGGATAGAGGATAGAATAGGATAGAGGATAGGATAGGATAGAGGATAGGATAGGGTAGAGGATAGGATAGGATAGAGGATAGGATAGGATAGAGGATAGGATAGAATAGAGGATAGGATAGGATAGAGGATTGGATAGGATAGAGGATAGAATAGGATAGAGGATAGGATAGGATAGAGGATAGATGATAGGATAGGATAGAGGATTGGATAGGATAGAGGATAGGATAGGATAGAGGATTGGATAGGATAGAGGATAGGATAGGATAGAGGATAGGATAGGATAGAGGATAGGATAGGGTAGAGGATAGGATAGGATAGAGGATAGGATAGGATAGAGGATAGGGTAGGGGATTTGATAGGATAGAAGATAGGATAGGTTAGAGGATAGGATAGACGATAGGATAGGATAGAGGATACGATAGGATAGAGGATAGGATAGGATCGAGGACAGGATAGGATAGAGGATTGGATAGGATACAGGATAGGATAGGATAGAGGATAGGATAGGGGATTTGATAGGATAGAGGATAGGATAGGATAGAGGATAGGATAGACGATAGGATAGGATACAGGATAGGATAGGACAGAGGATAGGATAGACGATAGGATAGGATAGAGGATAGGATAGGATAGAGGATAGGATAGGATAGAGGATAGGATAGACGATATGATAGGATAGAGGATAGGATAGGATAGAAGATAGGATAGGATAGAGGACAGGATAGGATAGAGGATAGGATAGGATAGAGGATAGGATAGGATAGAGGATAGGATAGAATAGAGGATAGGATAGGATAGAGGATTGGATAGGATAGAGGATAGAATAGGATAGAGGATAGGATAGAGGACAGGATAGGATAGAGGATTGGATAGGATACAGGATAGGATAGGATAGAGGACAGGATAGGATAGAGGATAGGACAAGATAGAGGATAGGATAGGATAGAGGATACGATAGGATAGAGGATAGGATAGGATAGAGGATAGGATAGACGATACGATAGGATAGAGGAGAGGATAGGATAGAGGATAGGATAGGATAGAGGACAGGATAGTATAGAGGATTGGATAGGATACAGGAAAGGATAGGATTGAGGATAGATGATAGGATAGGATAGAGGATTGGATAGGATACAGGATAGGATAGGACAGAGGATAGGATAGACGATAGGATAGGATAGAGGATAGGATAGGATAGAGGATAGGATAGGATAGAGGATAGGATAGACGATATGATAGGATAGAGGATAGGATAGGATAGAAGATAGGATAGGATAGAGGACAGGATAGGATAGAGGATAGGATAGGATAGAGGATAGGATAGGATAGAGGATAGGATAGAATAGAGGATAGGATAGGATAGAGGATTGGATAGGATAGAGGATAGAATAGGATAGAGGATAGGATAGAGGACAGGATAGGATAGAGGATTGGATAGGATACAGGATAGGATAGGATAGAGGACAGGATAGGATAGAGGATAGGACAAGATAGAGGATAGGATAGGATAGAGGATACGATAGGATAGAGGATAGGATAGGATAGAGGATAGGATAGACGATACGATAGGATAGAGGAGAGGATAGGATAGAGGATAGGATAGGATAGAGGACAGGATAGTATAGAGGATTGGATAGGATACAGGAAAGGATAGGATTGAGGATAGATGATAGGATAGGATAGAGGATTGGATAGGATACAGGATAGGATAGGATAGAGGATAGGATAGGGGATTTGATAGGATAGACGATAGGATAGGATACAGGATAGGATAGGATAGAGGATAGGATAGGATAGAGGATAGGATAGACGATAGGATAGGATAGAGGATATGATAGGATTGAGGATAGGATAGGATAAAGGACAGGATAGGATAGAGGATTGGATAGGATACAGGAAAGGATAGGATTGAGGATAGATGATAGGATAGAGGATAGGATAGGATAGAGGATAGGATCTGATAGAGGATAGGATAGGATAGAGGATAGGATAGGATAGGATAGAGGATTGGCTAGGATACAGGAAAGGATAGGATTGAGGATAGATGATAGGATAGGATAGAGGATTGGATAGGATACAGGATAGGATAGGATAGAGGACAGGATAGGATAGAGGATAGGACAGGATAGAGGATAGGATAGGATAGAGGATAGGATAGACGATAGGATAGGATAGAGGATATGATAGGATAAAGGATAGGATAGGATAGAGGATAGGATAGGATAGAGGATAGGATAGGATAGAGGATATATGATAGGATAGGATAGAGGATTGGATAGAATACAGGATAGGATAGGATAGAGGATAGGATAGACGATAGGATAGGATAGAGGATAGGATAGGATAGAGGATAGGATAGGATAGAGGATAGGATACGATAGAGGATAGGATAGGATAGAGGATAGGATAGGATAGAGGATAGGATAGGGGATTTGATAGGATAGAAGATAGGATAGGATAGATGATAGGATAGGTTAGAGGATAGGATAGACTATAGGATAGGATAGAGGATACGATAGGATAGAGGATAGGATAGGATAGAGGATAGGATAGACGATACGATAGGATAGAGGATAGGATAGGATAGAGGATAGGATAGGGTAGAGGATAGGATAGGATAGAGGATAGGATAGGATAGAGGATTGGCTAGGATACAGGAAAGGATAGGATTGAGGATAGATGATAGGATAGGATAGAGGATTGGATAGAATACAGGATAGGATAGAATAGAGGATAGGATAGACGATAGGATAGGATAGATGATAGGATAGGATACAGGATAGGATAGGATAGAGGACAGGATAGGATAGAGGATTGGCTAGGATACAGGAAAGGATAGGATGGAGGATAGATGATAGGATAGGATAGAGGATTGGATAGGATACAGGATAGGATAGGATAGAAGATAGGATAGGATAGAGGATAGGATAGGATAGAGGATAGGGTAGGATAGAGGATAGGATAGGATAGAGGATAGGATATAATAGAGGACAGGATAGACGATATGATAGGATAGAGGATAGGATAGGATAGAGGATAGGATAGGATAGAGGATAGGATAGGATAGAGGATAGGATAGACGATAGGATAGGATACAGGATAGGATAGGATAGAGGATAGGATAGACGATAGGATAGGATAGAGGATAGGATAGGATAGAGGATAGGATAGACGATAGGATAGGATAGAGGATAGGATAGGATAGAGGATAGGATAAGATAGAGGACAGGATAGGATAGAGGATTGGATAGGATACAGGAAAGGATAGGATTGAGGATAGATGATAGGATGGAGGATAGGATAGGATAGAGGATAGGATAGGATAGACGATAGGATAGGATAGAGGATAGGATAGTACAGAGGATAGGATAGGGGATTTGATAGGATAGAGGATAGGATAGGATAGAGGATAGGATAGGATAGAGGATTGGCTAGGATACAGGAAAGGATAGGATTGAGGATAGATGATAGGATAGAGGATAGGATAGGATAGAGGATAGGATCTGATAGAGGATAGGATAGGATAGAGGATAGGATAGGATAGGATAGAGGATTGGCTAGGATACAGGAAAGGATAGGATTGAGGATAGATGATAGGATAGGATAGAGGATTGGATAGGATACAGGATAGGATAGGATAGAGGATAGGATAGACGATAGGATAGGATAGAGGATAGGATAGGATAGAGGATAGGATAGGATAGAGGACAGGATAGGATAGAGGATAGGATAGGTTAGAGGATGGGATAGACGATAGGATAGGATAGAGGATACGATAGGATAGAGGATAGGATAGGATAGAGGACAGGATAGGATAGAGGATTGGATAGGATACAGGATAGCATAGGATAGAGGACAGGATAGGATAGAGGATAGGACAGGATAGAGGATAGGATAGGATAGGATAGAGGATAGGATAGACGATAGGATAGTATAGAGGATATGATAGGATAAAGGATAGGATAGGATAGAGGATAGGATAGGATAGAGGATAGGATAGGATAGAGGATAGGATAGGATAGAGGATAGATGATAGGATAGGATAGAGGATTGGATAGTATACAGGATAGGATAGGATAGAGGATAGGATAGACGATAGGATAGGATAGAGGATAGGATAGGATAGAGGATAGGATAGGATAGAGGATAGGATACGATAGAGGATAGGATAGGATAGAGGATAGGATAGGATAGAGGATAGGATAGGGGATTTGATAGGATAGAAGATAGGATAGGATAGAGGATAGGATAGGTTAGAGGATAGGATAGACGATAGGATAGGATAGAGGGTAGGATAGGATAGAGGATAGGATAGGATAGAGGATAGGATAGGATTGAGGATAGATGATAGGATAGAGGATAGGATAGACGATAGAGGATAGGATACGATAGAGGATAGGATAGGATAGAGCATAGGATAGGATAGAGGATTGGATAGGATACAGGAAAGGATAGGATTGAGGATAGATGATAGGATAGAGGATAGGATACGATAGAGGATAGGATAGGATAGAGGATAGGATAGGATAGACGATAGGATAGGATAGAGGATAGGATAGTACAGAGGATAGGATAGGGGATTTGATAGGATAGAGGATAGGATAGGATAGAGGATAGGATAGGATAGAGGATTGGCTAGGATACAGGAAAGGATAGGATTGAGGATAGATGATAGGATAGAGGATAGGATAGGATAGAGGATAGGATCTGATAGAGGATAGGATAGGATAGAGGATAGGATAGGATAGGATAGAGGATAGGATAGGAAAGGATAGAGGATAGGATAGGATAGGATAGAGGATTGGCTAGGATACAGGAAAGGATAGGATTGAGGATAGATGATAGGATAGGATAGAGGATTGGATAGGATACAGGATAGGATAGGATAGAGGATAGGATAGACGATAGGATAGGATAGAGGATAGGATAGGATAGAGGATAGGATAGGATAGAGGACAGGATAGGATAGAGGATAGGATAGGTTAGAGGATAGGATAGACGATAGGATAGGATAGAGGATACGATAGGATAGAGGATAGGATAGGATAGAGGACAGGATAGGATAGAGGATTGGATAGGATACAGGATAGCATAGGATAGAGGACAGGATAGGATAGAGGATAGGACAGGATAGAGGATAGGATAGGATAGGATAGAGGATAGGATAGACGATAGGATAGTATAGAGGATATGATAGGATAAAGGATAGGATAGGATAGAGGATAGGATAGGATAGAGGATAGGATAGGATAGAGGATAGGATAGGATAGAGGATAGATGATAGGATAGGATAGAGGATTGGATAGTATACAGGATAGGATAGGATAGAGGATAGGATAGACGATAGGATAGGATAGAGGATAGGATAGGATAGAGGATAGGATAGGATAGAGGATAGGATACGATAGAGGATAGGATAGGATAGAGGATAGGATAGGTTAGAGGATAGGATAGACGATAGGATAGGATAGAAGATAGGGTAGGATAGAGGATAGGATAGGTTAGAGGATAGGATAGACGATAGGATAGGATAGAGGGTAGGATAGGATAGAGGATAGGATAGGATAGAGGATAGGATAGGATTGAGGATAGATGATAGGATAGAGGATAGGATAGACGATAGAGGATAGGATACGATAGAGGATAGGATAGGATAGAGCATAGGATAGGATAGAGGATTGGATAGGATACAGGAAAGGATAGGATTGAGGATAGATGATAGGATAGAGGATAGGATACGATAGAGGATAGGATAGGATAGAGGATAGAATAGGATAGACGATAGGATAGGATAGAGGATAGGATAGTACAGAGGATAGGATAGGGGATTTGATAGGATAGAGGATAGGATAGGATAGATGATAGGATAGGATAGAGGATTGGCTAGGATACAGGAAAGGATAGGATTGAGGATAGATGATTGGATAGGATACAGGATAGGATAGGATAGAGGATAGGATAGGATAGAGGATAGGATAGGATAGAGGACAGGGTAGGATACAGGACAGGATAGGATAGAGGATTGGATAGGATACAGGAAAGGATAGGATTGAGGATAGATGATAGGATAGAGGATAGGATAGGATAGAGGATAGGATCTGATAGAGGATAGGATAGGATAGAGGATAGGATAGGATAGGATAGAGGATAGGATAGGATAGGATAGAGGATTGGCTAGGATACAGGAAAGGATAGGATTGAGGATAGATGATAGGATAGGATAGAGGATTGGATAGGATACAGGATAGGATAGGATAGAGGATAGGATAGACGATAGGATAGGATAGAGGATAGGATAGGATAGAGGATAGGATAGGATACAGGACAGGATAGGATAGAGGATAGGATAGGTTAGAGGATAGGATAGACGATAGGATAGGATAGAGGATACGATAGGATAGAGGATAGGATAGGATAGAGGACAGGATAGGATAGAGGATTGGATAGGATACAGGATAGCATAGGATAGAGGACAGGATAGGATAGAGGATAGGACAGGATAGAGGATAGGATAGGATAGGATAGAGGATAGGATAGACGATAGGATAGGATAGAGGATATGATAGGATAAAGGATAGGATAGGATAGAGGATAGGATAGGATAGAGGATAGGATAGGATAGAGGATAGGATAGGATAGAGGATAGATGATAGGATAGGATAGAGGATTGGATAGTATACAGGATAGGATAGGATAGAGGATAGGATAGACGATAGGATAGGATAGAGGATAGGATAGGATAGAGGATAGGATAGGATAGAGGATAGGATACGATAGAGGATAGGATAGGATAGAGGATAGGATAGGATAGAGGATAGGATAGGGGATTTGATAGGATAGAAGATAGGATAGGATAGAGGATAGGATAGGTTAGAGGATAGGATAGACGATAGGATAGGATAGAGGGTAGGATAGGATAGAGGATAGGATAGGATAGAGGATAGGATAGGATAGAGGATAGGATAGGATAGAGGATAGGATAGGATAGAGGATGGGATAGGATAGAGGATAGGATAGGATAGAGGATAGGATAGTACAGAGGATAGGATAGTACAGAGGATAGGATAGGATAGAGGATAGGATAGGATAGAGGATAGGATAGGATAGAGTATAGGATAGGATAGAGGATATGATAGTACAGAGGATAGGATAGGGGATTTGATAGGATAGAGGATAGGATAGGATAGAAGATAGGATAGGATAGAGGATAGGATAGGATAGAGGATAGGATAGAATAGAGGATAGGATATGATAGAGGATAGGATAGGATAGAGGTTAGGATAGGATAGAGGATTGGCTAGGATACAGGAAAGGATAGGATTGACGATAGATGATAGGATAGGATAGAGGATTGGATAGGATACAGGATAGGATAGGATAGAGGATAGGATAGACGATAGGATAGGATAGAGGATAGGATAGGATAGAGGATAGGATAGGATAGAGGATAGGATACGATAGAGGATAGGATAGGATAGAGGATAGGATAGGATAGAGGATAGGATAGGGGATTTGATAGGATAGAAGATAGGATAGGATAGAGGATAGGATAGGTTAGAGGATAGGATAGACGATAGGATAGGATAGAGGGTAGGATAGGATAGAGGATAGGATAGGATAGAGGATAGGATAGGATTGAGGATAGATGATAGGATAGAGGATAGGATAGACGATAGAGGATAGGATACGATAGAGGATAGGATAGGATAGAGCATAGGATAGGATAGAGGATTGGATAGGATACAGGAAAGGATAGGATTGAGGATAGATGATAGGATAGAGGATAGGATACGATAGAGGATAGGATAGGATAGAGGATAGGATAGGATAGACGATAGGATAGGATAGAGGATAGGATAGTACAGAGGATAGGATAGGGGATTTGATAGGATAGAGGATAGGATAGGATAGAGGATAGGATAGGATAGAGGATTGGCTAGGATACAGGAAAGGATAGGATTGAGGATAGATGATTGGATAGGATACAGGATAGGATAGGATAGAGGATAGGATAGGATAGAGGATAGGATAGGATACAGGACAGGATAGGATAGAGGATTGGATAGGATACAGGAAAGGATAGGATTGAGGATAGATGATAGGATAGAGGATAGGATAGGATAGAGGATAGGATCTGATAGAGGATAGGATAGGATAGAGGATAGGATAGGATAGGATAGAGGATTGGCTAGGATACAGGAAAGGATAGGATTGAGGATAGATGATAGGATAGGATAGAGGATTGGATAGGATACAGGATAGGATAGGATAGAGGATAGGATAGACGATAGGATAGGATAGAGGATAGGATAGGATAGAGGATAGGATAGGATAGAGGACAGGATAGGATAGAGGATAGGATAGGTTAGAGGATAGGATAGACGATAGGATAGGATAGAGGATACGATAGGATAGAGGATAGGATAGGATAGAGGACAGGATAGGATAGAGGATTGGATAGAATACAGGATAGCATAGGATAGAGGACAGGATAGGATAGAGGATAGGACAGGATAGAGGATAGGATAGGATAGGATAGAGGATAGGATAGACGATAGGATAGGATAGAGGATATGATAGGATAAAGGATAGGATAGGATAGAGGATAGGATAGGATAGAGGATAGGATAGGATAGAGGATAGGATAGGATAGAGGATAGATGATAGGATAGGATAGAGGATTGGATAGTATACAGGATAGGATAGGATAGAGGATAGGATAGACGATAGGATAGGATAGAGGATAGGATAGGATAGAGGATAGGATAGGATAGAGGATAGGATACGATAGAGGATAGGATAGGATAGAGGATAGGATAGGATAGAGGATAGGATAGGGGATTTGATAGGATAGAAGATAGGATAGGATAGAGGATAGGATAGGTTAGAGGATAGGATAGACGATAGGATAGGATAGAGGGTAGGATAGGATAGAGGATAGGATAGGTTAGAGGATAGGATAGGATAGAGGATAGGATAGGATAGAGGATAGGATAGGATAGAGGATGGGATAGGATAGAGGATAGGATAGGATAGAGGATAGGATAGTACAGAGGATAGGATAGTACAGAGGATAGGATAGTACAGAGGATAGGATAGGATAGAGAATAGGATAGGATAGAGGATAGGATAGGATAGAGTATAGGATAGGATAGAGGATATGATAGTACAGAGGATAGGATAGGGGATTTGATAGGATAGAGGATAGGATAGGATAGAAGATAGGATAGGATAGAGGATAGGATAGGATAGAGGATAGGATAGAATAGAGGATAGGATATGATAGAGGATAGGATAGGATAGAGGTTAGGATAGGATAGAGGATTGGCTAGGATACAGGAAAGGATAGGATTGAGGATAGATGATAGGATAGGATAGAGGATTGGATAGGATACAGGATAGGATAGGATAGAGGATAGGATAGACGATAGGATAGGATAGAGGATAGGATAGGATAGAGGATAGGATAGGATAGAGGATAGGATAGGATAGAGGATAGGATAGGATAGAGGATAGGATAGGATAGAGGATAGGATAGGATAGAGGATAGGATAGGATAGAGGATTGGCTAGGATACAGGAAAGGATAGGATTGAGGATAGATGATTTTATAGGATACAGGATAGGATAGGATAGAGGATAGGATAGAGGATAGGATAGGATAGAGGATAGGATAGGATACAGGACAGGATAGGATAGAGGATTGGATAGGATACAGGAAAGGATAGGATTGAGGATAGATGATAGGATAGAGGATAGGATAGGATAGAGGATAGGATCTGATAGAGGATAGGATAGGATAGAGGATAGGATAGGATAGGATAGAGGATTGGCTAGGATACAGGAAAGGATAGGATTGAGGATAGATGATAGGATAGGATAGAGGATTGGATAGGATACAGGATAGGATAGGATAGAGGATAGGATAGACGATAGGATAGGATAGAGGATAGGATAGGATAGAGGATAGGATAGGATAGAGGACAGGATAGGATAGAGGATAGGATAGGTTAGAGGATAGGATAGACGATAGGATAGGATAGAGGATACGATAGGATAGAGGATAGGATAGGATAGAGGACAGGATAGGATAGAGGATTGGATAGGATACAGGATAGCATAGGATAGAGGACAGGATAGGATAGAGGATAGGACAGGATAGAGGATAGGATAGGATAGGATAGAGGATAGGACAGGATAGAGGATAGGATAGGATAGGATAGAGGATAGGATAGACGATAGGATAGGATAGCGGATATGATAGGATAAAGGATAGGATAGGATAGAGGATAGGATAGGATAGAGGATAGGATAGGATAGAGGATAGGATAGGATAGAGGATAGATGATAGGATAGGATAGAGGATTGGATAGTATACAGGATAGGATAGGATAGAGGATAGGATAGACGATAGGATAGGATAGAGGATAGGATAGGATAGAGGATAGGATAGGATAGAGGATAGGATACGATAGAGGATAGGATAGGATAGAGGATAGGATAGGATAGAGGATAGGATAGGGGATTTGATAGGATAGAAGATAGGATAGGATAGAGGATAGGATAGGTTAGAGGATAGGATAGACGATAGGATAGGATAGAGGGTAGGATAGGATAGAGGATAGGATAGGATAGAGGATAGGATAGGATAGAGGATAGGATAGGATAGAGGATAGGATAGGATAGAGGATGGGATAGGATAGAGGATAGGATAGGATAGAGGATAGGATAGTACAGAGGATAGGATAGTACAGAGGATAGGATAGGATAGAGGATAGGATAGGATAGAGGATAGGATAGGATAGAGTATAGGATAGGATAGAGGATATGATAGTACAGAGGATAGGATAGGGGATTTGATAGGATAGAGGATAGGATAGGATAGAAGATAGGATAGGATAGAGGATTGGCTAGGATACAGGAAAGGATAGGATTGAGGATAGATGATTTTATAGGATACAGGATAGGATAGGATAGAGGATAGGATAGAGGATAGGATAGGATAGAGGATAGGATAGGATACAGGACAGGATAGGATAGAGGATTGGATAGGATACAGGAAAGGATAGGATTGAGGATAGATGATAGGATAGAGGATAGGATAGGATAGAGGATAGGATCTGATAGAGGATAGGATAGGATAGAGGATAGGATAGGATAGGATAGAGGATTGGCTAGGATACAGGAAAGGATAGGATTGAGGATAGATGATAGGATAGGATAGAGGATTGGATAGGATACAGGATAGGATAGGATAGAGGATAGGATAGACGATAGGATAGGATAGAGGATAGGATAGGATAGAGGATAGGATAGGATAGAGGACAGGATAGGATAGAGGATAGGATAGGTTAGAGGATAGGATAGACGATAGGATAGGATAGAGGATACGATAGGATAGAGGATAGGATAGGATAGAGGACAGGATAGGATAGAGGATTGGATAGGATACAGGATAGCATAGGATAGAGGACAGGATAGGATAGAGGATAGGACAGGATAGAGGATAGGATAGGATAGGATAGAGGATAGGACAGGATAGAGGATAGGATAGGATAGGATAGAGGATAGGATAGACGATAGGATAGGATAGCGGATATGATAGGATAAAGGATAGGATAGGATAGAGGATAGGATAGGATAGAGGATAGGATAGGATAGAGGATAGGATAGGATAGAGGATAGATGATAGGATAGGATAGAGGATTGGATAGTATACAGAATAGGATAGGATAGAGGATAGGATAGACGATAGGATAGGATAGAGGATAGGATAGGATAGAGGATAGGATAGGATAGAGGATAGGATAGGATAGAGGATAGGATAGGATAGAGGATAGGATAGGATAGAGGATAGGATAGGATAGAGGATGGGATAGGATAGAGGATAGGATAGGATAGAGGATAGGATAGTACAGAGGATAGGATAGTACAGAGGATAGGATAGTACAGAGGATAGGATAGGATAGAGGATAGGATAGGATAGAGGATAGGATAGGATAGAGTATAGGATAGGATAGAGGATATGATAGTACAGAGGATAGGATAGGGGATTTGATAGGATAGAGGATAGGATAGGATAGAAGATAGGATAGGATAGAGGATAGGATAGGATAGAGGATAGGATAGAATAGAGGATAGGATATGATAGAGGATAGGATAGGATAGAGGTTAGGATAGGATAGAGGATTGGCTAGGATACAGGAAAGGATAGGATTGAGGATAGATGATAGGATAGGATAGAGGATTGGATAGGATACAGGATAGGATAGGATAGAGGATAGGATAGACGATAGGATAGGATAGAGGATAGGATAGGATAGAGGATAGGATAGGATAGAGGATAGGATACGATAGAGGATAGGATACGATAGAGGATAGGATAGGATAGAGGATAGGATAGGATAGAGGATAGGATAGGGGATTTGATAGGATAGAAGATAGGATAGGATAGAGGATAGGATAGGTTAGAGGATAGGATAGACGATAGGATAGGATAGAGGGTAGGATAGGATAGAGGATAGGATAGGATAGAGGATAGGATAGGATTGAGGATAGATGATAGGATAGAGGATAGGATAGACGATAGAGGATAGGATACGATAGAGGATAGGATAGGATAGAGCATAGGATAGGATAGAGGATTGGATAGGATACAGGAAAGGATAGGATTGAGGATAGATGATAGGATAGAGGATAGGATACGATAGAGGATAGGATAGGATAGAGGATAGGATAGGATAGACGATAGGATAGGATAGAGGATAGGATAGTACAGAGGATAGGATAGGGGATTTGATAGGATAGAGGATAGGATAGGATAGAGGATAGGATAGGATAGAGGATTGGCTAGGATACAGGAAAGGATAGGATTGAGGATAGATGATTTTATAGGATACAGGATAGGATAGGATAGAGGATAGGATAGAGGATAGGATAGGATAGAGGATAGGATAGGATACAGGACAGGATAGGATAGAGGATTGGATAGGATACAGGAAAGGATAGGATTGAGGATAGATGATAGGATAGAGGATAGGATAGGATAGAGGATAGGATCTGATAGAGGATAGGATAGGATAGAGGATAGGATAGGATAGGATAGAGGATTGGCTAGGATACAGGAAAGGATAGGATTGAGGATAGATGATAGGATAGGATAGAGGATTGGATAGGATACAGGATAGGATAGGATAGAGGATAGGATAGACGATAGGATAGGATAGAGGATAGGATAGGATAGAGGATAGGATAGGATAGAGGACAGGATAGGATAGAGGATAGGATAGGTTAGAGGATAGGATAGACGATAGGATAGGATAGAGGATACGATAGGATAGAGGATAGGATAGGATAGAGGACAGGATAGGATAGAGGATTGGATAGGATACAGGATAGCATAGGATAGAGGACAGGATAGGATAGAGGATAGGACAGGATAGAGGATAGGATAGGATAGGATAGAGGATAGGACAGGATAGAGGATAGGATAGGATAGGATAGAGGATAGGATAGACGATAGGATAGGATAGCGGATATGATAGGATAAAGGATAGGATAGGATAGAGGATAGGATAGGATAGAGGATAGGATAGGATAGAGGATAGGATAGGATAGAGGATAGATGATAGGATAGGATAGAGGATTGGATAGTATACAGGATAGGATAGGATAGAGGATAGGATAGACGATAGGATAGGATAGAGGATAGGATAGGATAGAGGATAGGATAGGATAGAGGATAGGATACGATAGAGGATAGGATAGGATAGAGGATAGGATAGGATAGAGGATAGGATAGGGGATTTGATAGGATAGAAGATAGGATAGGATAGAGGATAGGATAGGTTAGAGGATAGGATAGACGATAGGATAGGATAGAGGGTAGGATAGGATAGAGGATAGGATAGGATAGAGGATAGGATAGGATAGAGGATAGGATAGGATAGAGGATAGGATAGGATAGAGGATGGGATAGGATAGAGGATAGGATAGGATAGAGGATAGGATCGTACAGAGGATAGGATAGTACAGAGGATAGGATAGGATAGAGGATAGGATAGGATAGAGGATAGGATAGGATAGAGTATAGGATAGGATAGAGGATATGATAGTACAGAGGATAGGATAGGGGATTTGATAGGATAGAGGATAGGATAGGATAGAAGATAGGATAGGATAGAGGATTGGCTAGGATACAGGAAAGGATAGGATTGAGGATAGATGATTTTATAGGATACAGGATAGGATAGGATAGAGGATAGGATAGAGGATAGGATAGGATAGAGGATAGGATAGGATACAGGACAGGATAGGATAGAGGATTGGATAGGATACAGGAAAGGATAGGATTGAGGATAGATGATAGGATAGAGGATAGGATAGGATAGAGGATAGGATCTGATAGAGGATAGGATAGGATAGAGGATAGGATAGGATAGGATAGAGGATTGGCTAGGATACAGGAAAGGATAGGATTGAGGATAGATGATAGGATAGGATAGAGGATTGGATAGGATACAGGATAGGATAGGATAGAGGATAGGATAGACGATAGGATAGGATAGAGGATAGGATAGGATAGAGGATAGGATAGGATAGAGGACAGGATAGGATAGAGGATAGGATAGGTTAGAGGATAGGATAGACGATAGGATAGGATAGAGGATACGATAGGATAGAGGATAGGATAGGATAGAGGACAGGATAGGATAGAGGATTGGATAGGATACAGGATAGCATAGGATACAGGACAGGATAGGATAGAGGATAGGACAGGATAGAGGATAGGATAGGATAGGATAGAGGATAGGACAGGATAGAGGATAGGATAGGATAGGATAGAGGATAGGATAGACGATAGGATAGGATAGCGGATATGATAGGATAAAGGATAGGATAGGATAGAGGATAGGATAGGATAGAGGATAGGATAGGATAGAGGATAGGATAGGATAGAGGATAGATGATAGGATAGGATAGAGGATTGGATAGTATACAGGATAGGATAGGATAGAGGATAGGATAGACGATAGGATAGGATAGAGGATAGGATAGGATAGAGGATAGGATAGGATAGAGGATAGGATACGATAGAGGATAGGATAGGATAGAGGATAGGATAGGATAGAGGATAGGATAGGGGATTTGATAGGATAGAAGATAGGATAGGATAGAGGATAGGATAGGTTAGAGGATAGGATAGACGATAGGATAGGATAGAGGGTAGGATAGGATAGAGGATAGGATAGGATAGAGGATAGGATAGGATAGAGGATAGGATAGGATAGAGGATAGGATAGGATAGAGGATGGGATAGGATAGAGGATAGGATAGGATAGAGGATAGGATAGTACAGAGGATAGGATAGTACAGAGGATAGGATAGGATAGAGGATAGGATAGGATAGAGGATAGGATAGGATAGAGTATAGGATAGGATAGAGGATATGATAGTACAGAGGATAGGATAGGGGATTTGATAGGATAGAGGATAGGATAGGATAGAAGATAGGATAGGATAGAGGATAGGGTAGGATAGAGGATAGGATAGAATAGAGGATAGGATATGATAGAGGATAGGATAGGATAGAGGTTAGGATAGGATAGAGGATTGGCTAGGATACAGGAAAGGATAGGATTGAGGATAGATGATAGGATAGGATAGAGGATTGGATAGGATACAGGATAGGATAGGATAGAGGATAGGATAGGATAGAGGATTGGCTAGGATACAGGAAAGGATAGGATTGAGGATAGATGATAGGATAGGATAGAGGATTGGATAGGATACAGGATAGGATAGGATAGAGGATAGGATAGACGATAGGATAGGATAGAGTATAGGATAGGATAGAGGATAGGATAGGATAGAGGACAGGATAGGATAGAGGATTGGATAGGATACAGGAAAGGATAGGATTGAGGATAGATGATAGGATAGGATAGAGGATTGGATAGGATACAGGATAGGATAGGAAAGAGGATAGGATAGGGGATTTGATAGGATAGAGGATAGGATAGGATAGAGGATAGGATAGACGATAGGATAGGATACAGGATAGGATAGGATAGAGGATAGGATAGACGATAGGATAGGATAGAGGATAGGATAGGATAGAGGATAAGATAGACGATAGGATAGGATAGAGGATAGGATTGGATAGAGGATAGGATAGGATAGAGGACAGGATAGGATAGAGGATTGGATAGGATACAGGAAAGGATAGGATTGAGGATAGATGATAGGATAGAGGATAGGATAGGATAGAGGATATAATAGGATAGAGGATAGGATAGGATAGAGGATAGGATAGTATAGAGGATAGGATAGGATAGAGGATAGGATAGGATAGAGGATAGGATAGAATAGAGGATAGGATAGGATAGAGGATTGGATAGAGGATAGGATAGGATAGAGGATATTATAGGATAGAGGATATGATAGGGTAGAGGATAGGCTAGGATAGAGGATTGGATAGGATAGAGGATAGATGATAGGATAGGATAGGGGATTGGATAGGATACAGGATAGGATAGGATAGAGGATAGGATAGGATAGAAGATAGGATAGGATAGAGGATAGGATATGATAGAGGATAGGATAGGATAGAGGATAGGATAGAGGATAGGATAGGATAGAGGATAGGATAGAGGATAGGATAGGATAGAGGATAGGATAGGATAGAGGATAGGATAGGATAGAGGATAGGATAGACGATACGATAGGATAGAGGATAGGATAGGATAGAGGATAGGATAGGATAGAGGATAGGATAGACGATAGGATAGGATACAGGATAGGATAGGATAGAGGATAGGATAGACGATAGGATAGGATAGAGGATAGGATAGGATAGAGGATAGGATAGACGATAGGATAGGATAGAGGATAGGATTGTATAGAGGATAGGATAGGATAGAGGACAGGATAGGATAGAGGATTGGATAGGATACAGGAAAGGATAGGATACAGGAAAGGATAGGATTGAGGATAGATGATAGGATAGAGGATAGGATAGACGATAGAGGATAGGATAGGATAGAGGATAGAGGATAGGATAGAGGATAGGATAGGATAGAGGATAGGATAGTATAGAGGATAGGATAGGATAGAGGATAGGATAGGATAGAGGATAGGATAGAATAGAGGATAGGATAGGATAGAGGATTGGATAGATGATAGGATAGGATAGAGGATATTATAGGATAGAGGATATGATAGGGTAGAGGATAGGCTAGGATAGAGGATTGGATAGGATAGAGGATAGATGATAGAATACGATAGAGGATAGGATAGTGGATATGATAGGATAGATGATAGGATAGTATAGAAGATACGATAGGATAGACGATACGATAGGATAGAGGATAGGATAGGATAGAGGATAGGATAGGATAGAGGATTGGCTAGGATACAGGAAAGGATAGGATAGGATAGAGGATAGGATAGGATAGAGGATAGGATAGACGATAGGATAGGATAGAGGATAGGATAGGATAGGATAGAGGGTAGGATAGGATAGAGGATAGGATAGGATAGAGGATAGGATAGGATAGAGGATAGGATAGGATAGAGGATAGAATAGGATAGAGGATTGGATAGGAAAGAGGATAGGATAGGATAGAGGATAGGATAGATGATAGGATAGAGGATTGGATTCGATAGAGGATAGATGATAGGATAGGATAGAGGATAGGATAGTGGATTTGATAGGATAGAGGATAGGATAGGATAGAAGATACGATAGGATAGACGATACGATAGGATAGAGGATAGGATAGGATAGAGGATAGGATAGGATAGAGGATTGGCTAGGATACAGGAAAGGATAGGATAGGATAGAGGATAGGATAGGATAGAGGATAGGATAGACGATAGGATAGGATAGAGGATAGGATAGGATAGGATAGAGGGTAGGATAGGATAGAGGATAGGATAGGATAGAGGATAGGATAGGATAGAGGATAGGATAGGATAGAGGATAGGATACACGATAGGATAGGATAGAGGATAGGATAGGATAGAGGATAGGATAGGATAGAGGATAGGATAGGATAGAGGATAGGATAGGATAGAGGATAGGATAGGATAGAGGATAGGATAGGATAGACGATAGGATAGGATAGAGGATAGGATAGGATAGAGGATAGGATAGGATAGAGGATAGGATACGATAGAGGATAGGATAGGATAGAGGATAGGATAGGATAGAGGATAGGATAGGATAGAGGATAGGATAGGATAGAGGATAGGATAGGATAGAGGATAGGATAGGATAGAGGATAGGATAGAGGATTGGATAGGATATAGGATAGATGATAGGATACGATAGAGGATAGGATAGTGGATATGATAGGATAGATGATAGGATAGGATAGAAGATAGGATAGGATAGAGGATAGGATAGGATAGAGGATAGGATAGGATAGAGGATAGAATAGGATAGGGGATAGGATAGGAAAGAGGATAGGATAGGATAGAGGATAGGATAGATGATAGGATAGAGGATTGGATTCGATAGAGGATAGATGATAGGATAGGATAGAGGATAGGATAGTGGATTTGATAGGATAGAGGATAGGATAGGATAGAAGATAGGATAGGATAGACGATACGATAGGATAGAGGATAGGATAGGATAGAGGATAGGATAGGATAGAGGATAGGATAGGATAGAGGATAGGATAGGATACAGGATAGGATAGGATAGAGGACAGGATAGGATAGAGGATTGGCTAGGATACAGGAAAGGATAGGATAGGATAGAGGATAGGATAGGATAGAGGATAGGATAGACGATAGGATAGGATAGAGGATAGGATAGGATAGAGGGTAGGATAGGATAGAGGATAGGATAGGATAGAGGATAGGATAGGATAGAGGATAGGATAGGATAGGATAGAGGATAGGATACACGATAGGATAGGATAGAGGATAGGATAGGATAGAGGATAGGATAGGATAGAGGATAGGATAGGATAGAGGATAGGATAGGATAGAGGATAGGATAGGATAGAGGATAGGATAGGATAGAGGATAGGATAGGATAGAGGATAGGATAGGATAGAGGATAGGATAGGATAGAGGATAGGATAGGATAGAGGATAGGATAGGATAGAGGATAGGATAGGATAGAGGATAGGATAGGATAGAGGATAGGATAGGATAGAGGATAGGATAGGATAGAGGATAGGATAGGATAGAGGATAGGATAGGATAGAGGATAGGATAGGATAGAGGATAGGATAGAGGATAGGATAGAGGATAGGATAGGATAGAGGACAGGATAGGATAGAGCATAGGATAGGATAGAGGATTGGATAGGATACAGGAAAGGATAGGATTGAGGATAGATGATAGGATAGAGGATAGGATAGACGATAGAGGATAGGATACGATACAGGATAGGATAGTACAGAGGATAGGATAGGGGATTTGATAGGATAGTTGATAGGATAGGATAGAAGATAGGATAGGATAGAGGATAGGATAGGATAGAGGATAGGATAGAATAGAGGATAGGATAGGATAGATGTTTGGATAGAGGATAGGATAGGCTAGAGGATATTATAGGATAGATGATATGATAGGGTAGAGGATAGGCTAGGATAGGGGATTGGATAGGATAGAGGATAGGATAGGGGATTTGATGGGATAGAGGATAGGAAAGAATAGAAGATGGGATAGGATAGAGGATAGGATAGTACAGAGGATAGGATAGGGGTTTGATAGGATAGTTGATAGGATAGGATAGAAGATAGGATAGGATAGAGGATAGGAAAGGATAGAGGATAGGATAGAATAGAGGATAGGATAGGATAGATGATTGGATAGAGGATAGGATAGGATAGAGGATATTACAGGATAGATGATATGATAGGGTAGAGGATAGGCTAGGATAGAGGATTGGATAGGATACAGGATAGGATCGGATAGAGGATAGGATAGGATAGAGGATAGGACAGGATAGAGGATAGGATAGGATATAGGATAGGATAGACGATAGGATAGGATAGAGGATAGATGATAGGATAGAGGATAGGATAGACGATAGAGGATAGGATAGGATAGAGGATAGGATAGGATAGAGGATTGGCTAGGATACAGGAAAGGATAGGATTGAGGATAGATGATAGGATAGGATAGAGGATAGGATAGACGATAGGATAGGATAGAGGATAGGATAGGATAGAGGATAGGATAGGATAGAGGACCGGATAGGATAGAGGATTGGATAGGATACAGGAAAGGATAGGATTGAGGATAGATGATAGGATAGGATAGAGGATTGGATAGGATACAGGATAGGATAGGATAGAGGATAGGATAGGGGATTTGATAGGATAGAGGATAGGATAGGATAGAGGATAGGATAGACGATAGGATAGGATAGAGGATAGGATAGTACAGAGGATAGGATAGAGGATAGGATAGGATAGAGGATAGGATAGGATACAGGACAGGATAGGATAGAGGATTGGATAGGATACAGGAAAGGATAGGATTGAGGATAGATGATAGGATAGAGGATAGGATAGGATAGAGGATAGGATCTGATAGAGGATAGGATAGGATAGAGGATAGGATAGGATAGGATAGAGGATTGGCTAGGATACAGGAAAGGATAGGATTGAGGATAGATGATAGGATAGGATAGAGGATTGGATAGGATACAGGATAGGATAGGATAGAGGATAGGATAGACGATAGGATAGGATAGAGGATAGGATAGGATAGAGGATAGGATAGGATAGAGGACAGGATAGGATAGAGGATAGGATAGGTTAGAGGATAGGATAGACGATAGGATAGGATAGAGGATACGATAGGATAGAGGATAGGATAGGATAGAGGACAGGATAGGATAGAGGATTGGATAGGATACAGGATAGGATAGGATAGAGGACAGGATAGGATAGAGGATAGGACAGGATAGAGGATAGGATAGGATAGAGGATAGGATAGACGATAGGATAGGATAGAGGATATGATAGGATAAAGGATAGGATAGGATAGAGGATAGGATAGGATAGAGGATAGGATAGGATAGAGGATAGATGATAGGATAGGATAGAGGATTGGATAGTATACAGGATAGGATAGGATAGAGGATAGGATAGACGATAAGATAGGATAGAGGATAGGATAGGATAGAGGATAGGATAGGATAGAGGATAGGATAGGATAGAGGATAGGATAGGATAGAGGATAGGATAGGATAGAGGATAGGATAGGATAGAGGATTGGCTAGGATACAGGAAAGGATAGGATTGAGGATAGATGATAGGATAGGATAGAGGATTGGATAGGATACAGGATAGGATAGGATAGAGGATAGGATAGACGATAGGATAGGATAGAGGATAGGATAGGATAGAGGATAGGATAGGATAGAGGACAGGATAGGATAGAGGATTGGATAGGATACAGGAAAGGATAGGATTGAGGATAGATGATAGGATAGGATAGAGGATTGGATAGGATACAGGATAGGATAGGATAGAGGATAGGATAGGGGATTTGATAGGATAGAGGATAGGATAGGATAGAGGATAGGATAGACGATAGGATAGGATACAGGATAGGATAGGATAGAGGATAGGATAGACGATAGGATAGGATAGAGGATAGGATAGGATAGAGGATAGGATAGACGATAGGATAGGATAGAGGATAGGATTGTATAGAGGATAGGATAGGATAGAGGATAGGATAGGATAGAGGATAGAATAGGATAGAGGATAGGATAGGAAAGAGGATAGGATAGGATAGAGGATAGGATAGATGATAGGATAGAGGATTGGATTCGATAGAGGATAGATGATAGGATAGGATAGAGGATAGGATAGACGATAGGATAGGATAGAGGATAGGATAGGATAGAGGATAGGATAGGATAGAGGATAGGATACGATAGAGGATAGGATAGGATAGAGGATAGGATAGGATAGAGGATAGGATAGGATAGAGGATAGGATAGGATAGAGGATAGGATAGATGATAGGATAGGATAGAAGATAGGATAGGATAGAGGATAGGATAGGATAGAGGATAGGATAGGATAGAGGATAGAATAGGATAGGGGATAGGATAGGAAAGAGGATAGGATAGGATAGAGGATAGGATAGATGATAGGATAGAGGATTGGATTCGATAGAGGATAGATGATAGGATAGGATAGAGGATAGGATAGTGGATTTGATAGGATAGAGGATAGGATAGGATAGAAGATAGGATAGGATAGACGATACGATAGGATAGAGGATAGGATAGGGTAGAGGATAGGATAGGATAGAGGATAGGATAGGATAGAGGATAGGATAGGATACAGGATAGGATAGGATAGAGGACAGGATAGGATAGAGGATTGGCTAGGATACAGGAAAGGATAGGATAGGATAGAGGATAGGATAGGATAGAGGATAGGATAGACGATAGGATAGGATAGAGGATAGGATAGGATAGAGGGTAGGATAGGATAGAGGATAGGATAGGATAGAGGATAGGATAGGATAGAGGATAGGATAGGATAGGATAGAGGATAGGATACACGATAGGATAGGATAGAGGATAGGATAGGATAGAGGATAGGATAGGATAGAGGATAGGATAGGATAGAGGATAGGATAGGATAGAGGATAGGATAGGATAGAGGATAGGATAGGATAGAGGATAGGATAGGATAGACGATAGGATAGGATAGAGGATAGGATAGGATAGAGGATAGGATAGGATAGAGGATAGGATAGGATAGAGGATAGGATAGGATAGAGGATAGGATAGGATAGAGGATAGGATAGGATAGAGGATAGGATAGGATAGAGGATAGGATAGAAGATAGGATAGGATAGAGGACAGGATAGGATAGAGCATAGGATAGGATAGAGGATTGGATAGGATACAGGAAAGGATAGGATTGAGGATAGATGATAGGATAGAGGATAGGATAGACGATAGAGGATAGGATACGATAGAGGATAGGATAGTACAGAGGATAGGATAGGGGATTTGATAGGATAGTTGATAGGATAGGATAGAAGATAGGATAGGATAGAGGATAGGATAGGATAGAGGATAGGATAGAATAGAGGATAGGATAGGATAGATGTTTGGATAGAGGATAGGATAGGCTAGAGGATATTATAGGATAGATGATATGATAGGGTAGAGGATAGGCTAGGATAGGGGATTGGATAGGATAGAGGATAGGATAGGGGATTTGATGGGATAGAGGATAGGAAAGAATAGAAGATGGGATAGGATAGAGGATAGGATAGTACAGAGGATAGGATAGGGGTTTGATAGGATAGTTGATAGGATAGGATAGAAGATAGGATAGGATAGAGGATAGGAAAGGATAGAGGATAGGATAGAATAGAGGATAGGATAGGATAGATGATTGGATAGAGGATAGGATAGGATAGAGGATATTACAGGATAGATGATATGATAGGGTAGAGGATAGGCTAGGATAGAGGATTGGATAGGATACAGGATAGGATAGGATAGAGGATAGGATAGGATAGAGGATAGGACAGGATAGAGGATAGGATAGGATAGAGGATAGGATAGACGATAGGATAGGATAGAGGATAGATGATAGGATAGAGGATAGGATAGACGATAGAGGATAGGATAGGATAGAGGATAGGATAGGATAGAGGATTGGCTAGGATACAGGAAAGGATAGGATTGAGGATAGATGATAGGATAGGATAGAGGATAGGATAGACGATAGGATAGGATAGAGGATAGGATAGGATAGAGGATAGGATAGGATAGAGGACAGGATAGGATAGAGGATTGGATAGGATACAGGAAAGGATAGGATTGAGGATAGATGATAGGATAGGATAGAGGATTGGATAGGATACAGGATAGGATAGGATAGAGGATAGGATAGGGGATTTGATAGGATAGAGGATAGGATAGGATAGAGGATAGGATAGACGATAGGATAGGATAGAGGATAGGATAGTACAGAGGATAGGATAGGGGATTTGATAGGATAGAGGATAGGATAGGATAGAGGATAGGATAGGATAGAGGATTGGCTAGGATACAGGAAAGGATAGGATTGAGGATAGATGATTGGATAGGATACAGGATAGGATAGGATAGAGGATAGGATAGGATAGAGGATAGGATAGGGTAGAGGATAGGATAGGATACAGGACAGGATAGGATAGAGGATTGGATAGGATACAGGAAAGGATAGGATTGAGGATAGATGATAGGATAGAGGATAGGATAGGATAGAGGATAGGATCTGATAGAGGATAGGATAGGATAGAGGATAGGATAGGATAGGATAGAGGATTGGCTAGGATACAGGAAAGGATAGGATTGAGGATAGATGATAGGATAGGATAGAGGATTGGATAGGATACAGGATAGGATAGGATAGAGGATAGGATAGACCATAGGATAGGATAGAGGATAGGATAGGATAGAGGATAGGATAGGATAGAGGACAGGATAGGATAGAGGATAGGATAGGTTAGAGGATAGGATAGACGATAGGATAGGATAGAGGATACGATAGGATAGAGGATAGGATAGGATAGAGGACAGGATAGGATAGAGGATTGGATAGGATACAGGATAGGATAGGATAGAGGACAGGATAGGATAGAGGATAGGAC
Organism: Halictus rubicundus; assembly: GCF_050948215.1. Lineage (NCBI taxonomy): Eukaryota > Metazoa > Arthropoda > Insecta > Hymenoptera > Halictidae > Halictus > Halictus rubicundus. The sequence continues at coordinate 733,039 of NW_027488608.1, forward strand.
AGGATAGAGGATAGGATAGGATAGAGGATAGGATAGACGATAGGATAGGATAGAGGATATGATAGGATAAAGGATAGGATAGGATAGAGGATAGGATAGGATAGAGGATAGGATAGGATAGAGGATAGGATAGGATAGAGGATAGGATAGGATAGAGGATAGGATAGGATAGAGGATAGGATAGGATAGAGGATAGGATAGGATAGAGGATTGGCTAGGATACAGGAAAGGATAGGATTGAGGATAGATGATAGGATAGGATAGAGGATTGGATAGGATACAGGATAGGATAGGATAGAGGATAGGATAGACGATAGGATAGGATAGAGGATAGGATAGGATAGAGGATAGGATAGGATAGAGGACAGGATAGGATAGAGGATTGGATAGGATACAGGAAAGGATAGGATTGAGGATAGATGATAGGATAGGATAGAGGATTGGATAGGATACAGGATAGGATAGGATAGAGGATAGGATAGGGGATTTGATAGGATAGAGGATAGGATAGGATAGAGGATAGGATAGACGATAGGATAGGATACAGGATAGGATAGGATAGAGGATAGGATAGAGGATTGGATAGGATATAGGATAGATGATAGGATACGATAGAGGATAGGATAGTGGATATGATAGGATAGATGATAGGATAGGATAGGATAGAAGATAGGATAGGATAGAGGATAGGATAGGATAGAGGATAGGATAGGATAGAGGATAGAATAGGATAGAGGATAGGATAGGATAGAGGATTGGCTAGGATACAGGAAAGGATAGGATAGGATAGAGGATAGGATAGGATAGAGGATAGGATAGGATAGAGGATAGGATAGGATAGAGGATAGGATAGGATAGAGGATAGGATAGACGATAGGATAGGATAGAGGATAGGATAGGATAGAGGGTAGGATAGGATAGAGGATAGGATAGGATAGAGGATAGGATAGGATAGAGGATAGGATAGGATAGAGGATAGGATACACGATAGGATAGGATAGAGGATAGGATAGGATAGATGATAGGATAGGATAGAGGATAGGATAGGATAGAGGATAGGATAGGATAGACGATAGGATAGGATAGAGGATAGGATAGGATAGAGGATAGGATAGGATAGAGGATAGGATACGATAGAGGATAGGATAGGATAGAGGATAGGATAGGATAGAGGATAGGATAGGATAGAGGATAGGATAGGATAGAGGATAGGATAGATGATAGGATAGGATAGAAGATAGGATAGGATAGAGGATAGGATAGGATAGAGGATAGGATAGAATAGAGGATAGGATAGGATAGATGTTTGGATAGAGGATAGGATAGGCTAGAGGATATTATAGGATAGATGATTTGATAGGGTAGAGGATCGGCTAGGATAGGGGATTGGATAGGATAGAGGATAGGATAGGGGATTTGATGGGATAGAGGATAGGAAAGAATAGAAGATGGGATAGGATAGAGGATAGGATAGTACAGAGGATAGGATAGGGGTTTGATAGGATAGTTGATAGGATAGGATAGAAGATAGGATAGGATAGAGGATAGGAAAGGATAGAGGATAGGATAGAATAGAGGATAGGATAGGATAGATGATTGGATAGAGGATAGGATAGGATAGAGGATATTACAGGATAGATGATATGATAGGGTAGAGGATAGGCTAGGATAGAGGATTGGATAGGATACAGGATAGGATAGGATAGAGGATAGGATAGGATAGAGGATAGGACAGGATAGAGGATAGGATAGGATAGAGGATAGGATAGACGATAGGATAGGATAGAGGATAGATGATAGGATAGAGGATAGGATAGACGATAGAGGATAGGATAGGATAGAGGATAGGATAGGATAGAGGATTGGCTAGGATACAGGAAAGGATAGGATTGAGGATAGATGATAGGATAGGATAGAGGATAGGATAGACGATAGGATAGGATAGAGGATAGGATAGGATAGAGGATAGGATAGGATAGAGGACAGGATAGGATAGAGGATTGGATAGGATACAGGAAAGGATAGGATTGAGGATAGATGATAGGATAGGATAGAGGATTGGATAGGATACAGGATAGGATAGGATAGAGGATAGGATAGGGGATTTGATAGGATAGAGGATAGGATAGGATAGAGGATAGGATAGACGATAGGATAGGATAGAGGATAGGATAGTACAGAGGATAGGATAGGGGATTTGATAGGATAGAGGATAGGATAGGATAGAGGATAGGATAGGATAGAGGATTGGCTAGGATACAGGAAAGGATAGGATTGAGGATAGATGATTGGATAGGATACAGGATAGGATAGGATAGAGGATAGGATAGGATAGAGGATAGGATAGGATAGAGGATAGGATAGGATAGAGGATAGGATAGGATACAGGACAGGATAGGATAGAGGATTGGATAGGATACAGGAAAGGATAGGATTGAGGATAGATGATAGGATAGAGGATAGGATAGGATAGAGGATAGGATCTGATAGAGGATAGGATAGGATAGAGGATAGGATAGGATAGGATAGAGGATTGGCTAGGATACAGGAAAGGATAGGATTGAGGATAGATGATAGGATAGGATAGAGGATTGGATAGGATACAGGATAGGATAGGATAGAGGATAGGATAGACGATAGGATAGGATAGAGGATAGGATAGGATAGAGGATAGGATAGGATAGAGGACAGGATAGGATAGAGGATAGGATAGGTTAGAGGATAGGATAGACGATAGGATAGGATAGAGGATACGATAGGATAGAGGATAGGATAGGATAGAGGACAGGATAGGATAGAGGATTGGATAGGATACAGGATAGGATAGGATAGAGGACAGGATAGGATAGAGGATAGGATAGACGATAGGATAGGATAGAGGATATGATAGGATAAAGGATAGGATAGGATAGAGGATAGGATAGGATAGAGGATAGGATAGGATAGAGGATAGGATAGGATAGAGGATAGGATAGGATAGAGGATAGGATAGGATAGAGGATAGGATAGGATAGAGGATTGGCTAGGATACAGGAAAGGATAGGATTGAGGATAGATGATAGGATAGGATAGATGATTGGATAGGATACAGGATAGGATAGGATAGAGGATAGGATAGACGATAGGATAGGATAGAGGATAGGATAGGATAGAGGATAGGATAGGATAGAGGACAGGATAGGATAGAGGATTGGATAGGATACAGGATAGGATAGGATAGAGGATAGGATAGGGGATTTGATAGGATAGAGGATAGGATAGGATAGAGGATAGGATAGACGATAGGATAGGATACAGGATAGGATAGGATAGAGGATAGGATAGACGATAGGATAGGATAGAGGATAGGATAGGATAGAGGATAGGATAGACGATAGGATAGGATAGAGGATAGGATTGTATAGAGGATAGGATAGGATAGAGGACAGGATAGGATAGAGGATTGGATAGGATACAGGAAAGGATAGGATACAGGAAAGGATAGGATTGAGGATAGATGATAGGATAGAGGATAGGATAGACGATAGAGGATAGGATAGGATAGAGGATAGAGGATAGGATAGAGGATAGGATAGGATAGAGGATAGGATAGTATAGAGGATAGGATAGGATAGAGGATAGGATAGAGGATAGGATAGAGGATTGGATAGGATATAGGATAGATGATAGGATACGATAGAGGATAGGATAGTGGATATGATAGGATAGATGATAGGATAGGATAGGATAGAAGATAGGATAGGATAGAGGATAGGATAGGATAGAGGATAGGATAGGATAGAGGATAGAATAGGATAGAGGATAGGATAGGATAGAGGATTGGCTAGGATACAGGAAAGGATAGGATAGGATAGAGGATAGGATAGGATAGAGGATAGGATAGACGATAGGATAGGATAGAGGATAGGATAGGATAGAGGGTAGGATAGGATAGAGGATAGGATAGGATAGAGGATAGGATAGGATAGAGGATAGGATAGGATAGAGGATAGGATACACGATAGGATAGGATAGAGGATAGGATAGGATAGATGATAGGATAGGATAGAGGATAGGATAGGATAGAGGATAGGATAGGATAGAGGATAGGATAGGATAGACGATAGGATAGGATAGAGGATAGGATAGGATAGAGGATAGGATAGGATAGAGGATAGGATACGATAGAGGATAGGATAGGATAGAGGATAGGATAGGATAGAGGATAGGATAGGATAGAGGATAGGATAGGATAGAGGATAGGATAGATGATAGGATAGGATAGAAGATAGGATAGGATAGAGGATAGGATAGGATAGAGGATAGGATAGAATAGAGGATAGAATAGGATAGGGGATAGGATAGGAAAGAGGATAGGATAGGATAGAGGATAGGATAGATGATAGGATAGAGGATTGGATTCGATAGAGGATAGATGATAGGATAGGATAGAGGATAGGATAGTGGATTTGATAGGATAGAGGATAGGATAGGATAGAAGATAGGATAGGATAGACGATACGATAGGATAGAGGATAGGATAGGATAGAGGATAGGATAGGATAGAGGATAGGATAGGATAGAGGATAGGATAGGATACAGGATAGGATAGGATAGAGGACAGGATAGGATAGAGGATTGGCTGGGATACAGGAAAGGATAGGATAGGATAGAGGATAGGATAGGATAGAGGATAGGATAGACGATAGGATAGGATAGAGGATAGGATAGGATAGAGGGTAGGATAGGATAGAGGATAGGATAGGATAGAGGATAGGATAGGATAGAGGATAGGATAGGATAGGATAGAGGATAGGATACACGATAGGATAGGATAGAGGATAGGATAGGATAGAGGATAGGATAGGATAGAGGATAGGATAGGATAGAGGATAGGATAGGATAGAGGATAGGATAGGATAGAGGATAGGATAGGATAGAGGATAGGATAGGATAGAGGATAGGATAGGATAGAGGATAGGATAGGATAGAGGATAGGATAGGATAGAGGATAGGATAGGATAGAGGATAGGATAGGATAGAGGATAGGATAGGATAGACGATAGGATAGGATAGAGGATAGGATAGGATAGAGGATTGGCTAGGATACAGGAAAGGATAGGATTGAGGATAGATGATTGGATAGAGGATAGGATAGGATAGAGGATAGGATCTGATAGAGGATAGGATAGGATAGGATAGAGGATTGGCTAGGATACAGGAAAGGATAGGATTGAGGATAGATGATAGGATAGGATAGAGGATTGGATAGGATACAGGATAGGATAGGATAGACGATAGGATAGACGATAGGATAGGATAGAGGATAGGATAGGATAGAGGATAGGATAGGATAGAGGACAGGATAGGATAGAGGATAGGATAGGTTAGAGGATAGGATAGACGATAGGATAGGATAGAGGATACGATAGGATAGAGGATAGGATAGGATAGAGGACAGGATAGGATAGAGGATTGGATAGGATACAGGATAGGATAGGATAGAGGATAGGATAGACGATAGGATAGGATAGAGGATAGGATAGTACAGAGGATAGGATAGGGGATTTGATAGGATAGAGGATAGGATAGGATAGAGGATAGGATAGGATAGAGGATAGGATAGACGATAGGATAGGATAGAGGATAGGATAGTACAGAGGATAGGATAGGGGATTTGATAGGATAGAGGATAGGATAGGATAGAGGATAGGATAGGATAGAGGATTGGCTAGGATACAGGAAAGGATAGGATTGAGGATAGATGATTGGATAGGATACAGGATAGGATAGGATAGAGGATAGGATAGGATAGAGGATAGGATAGGATAGAGGATAGGATAGGATACAGGACAGGATAGGATAGAGGATTGGATAGGATACAGGAAAGGATAGGATTGAGGATAGATGATAGGATAGAGGATAGGATAGGATAGAGGATAGGATAGGATAGAGGATAGGATAGGATAGAGGATAGGATAGGATAGAGGATAGGATAGGATAGAGGACAGGATAGGATAGAGGATAGGATAGGTTAGAGGATAGGATAGACGATAGGATAGGATAGAGGATACGATAGGATAGAGGATAGGATAGGATAGAGGACAGGATAGGATAGAGGATTGGATAGGATACAGGATAGGATAGGATAGAGGACAGGATAGACGATAGGATAGGATAGAGGATAGGATAGGATAAAGGATAGGATAGGATAGAGGATAGGATAGGATAGAGGATAGGATAGGATAGAGGATGGGGACCGAGGGGATATGGGCTTAGTAGTGGTGACTCGGATCCACTACTAGGTATGCCACAGTGGTGGCGGTCATATCCCTAAAATCCTCTACGCTCCACCTCCTCGTGGTGGTCCCTGGGAACACACATAGTTGTGTGTTGCTAACGGAGCGAGGGGTATTCCGCGGAAAGTAGTCCCAATGATGTATGAGGCGATGCCGGCGGGATCTTCGGATCCTGGCAGGGCCTCCCTTGGCGGTAAGGCTCACACGGAGGGATAAAAAACCGCGGAATGGGTCCTGCGATAACGACCGGGGAGGTCGCCGCAGGGCCCTTGCCGTAAACCGGTGGTCATGTTTTACCGGAACGGTGGTCTTGCCTTAATCGGCCGGGCCGCGAGGATGATAACCTCTATAAAAATCCCTAATGCCCTAAGCTTAGGAGCGCGGTGAGAGGGTACGCCCTGGCTACAGGGCGCGGCTGGTGGGGTACATCAGCCACTAGCGCACCATCTCTGGATACCTGGCGAACTCCAGTTGAAATTGGCCTTACCCGGGCAAGGAGGCTCTGCCCGGGCGGACGTGTTTTTTCCTGCCAATCTCGTGGGACCAGATATGGAATCGTATAATAAAAATCTTGATGTTGTGGGGGAGGCTGCCGATACGGCAGCAGCTGCGGCGGGGGAAGAGACGGCAGCGGTCACTGCCGGGGAGGGGATGGCAGCGGTTACTGCCGGGGAGGACGCGGTCGTGGTCATCGCGGACGAGGACTCGGATGGGGATGAAACAATCATCTCCATCTCGAGCTCCGTCGGCTCGATCGTGACGCGCGGGGCGCGGAGAAGCGGGGCGCGACATCTGGGGTCTCTGACCCCAAGCGTGCCCGGTTAGAGGGGGGGCAGCACACCCGCGGCGGGTCGGTGTCGCGGACGGACCCCGGGGAGGGCTCGTCGGGGACGCCCACCATGGATCTGGCCCTCGGCGGCCGCGCCGAGAGGAGTCAGACGAGGAGGGTGGATGACCTCATCGAGCTGGGTGGGAGGATGCCGACAGCGCAGCTAGTAGGGGAGGTGGAGGAGGCGATGTTGAGGGTGGAGAGAGTCTCCACCGTCTCAAAGGGCCTCAAGGGGGACCTGGCTAAAGACTTGCGGGATTGTTCTGCAGTCGCCAGGGCCCACTGCACCACCTTGATGCAGCGGTGCTTTACCGGGATGGCGTGGCAGGGTAGCCAGGAGGTGGCCCGCCTCCGCGAGCAGAACGCGGCCCTCGCGAAGGAGGCGGGTGACCTCCGGGCGAGGCTCCGGTCAATGGAGGCCGCGCGGCGGGCGAACACCGACAGCGGTCGCCGGGCGGGACATGCGCCAATAGGGGAAGCGCCCCCCGCCTCCTCGACAGCGGGGGTCCGTACGCGGGGGATGGAGGCGATGGGATCGTCGGGGGAGGGAGCGGGAGTTTTGGACTCCGAAGCCCTGCTTCTCCAGGTCGGCGCGCTGATAACGGCCAGGAACCGGGAGCTAGAGGCCCGGACGGAGGAGCGGTTCCGGACGATTCTGGCCGGGTTGGCCCCGGCCCTCCGGGCGGAGGGTAAGTCGGCGCGCGAGGCGACGCCGGTGGCTTCTCTGCCGGCGACGTCTGTCACCAAGGGGACTGGACCGGTGGTCGTGTCCAACGTGAGGGTGGTGCCCCCCGTTATCATTCCGCCACCGGTCGTCCCGGCCTCGTGGATGGAGGTGACGAGCAAGGCGGCGAAGAGGGCCAAGAAGAAGATGGCCGCGGAGGAGGCTGCGGCGAGAGCAGCCGCGGCCGAGGCAGCTGCCGCCGCTTCACGGCTGCAGGCTGCGAGGGAGCCGAGGGCGGCGGGCGGCGCACGAGTGCAGGGCGGCGCGAGCGCGGCGAAGCCCGCCGCCAGGAGGGACGGTGGCCTGGGACGCACCCCCAGAACGGGAGCAGTGGCCATCACCATCCCCGAGAGCTGCAAGCTCACTTATTCGGAGGTGATGGCCCTGGCAAAAGAGAGGGTGGACCTCAAGGCTATCGGGATCAAGTCGGGGGTGCTTCCCAGGCGGTCGAAAACCGGCGGGATCCTCCTGGAGGTCAGGGGCACGGGGTGCCAGGAGAAGGCACGGGCCCTCTCCGGGAGGATCGCCGAGGCGCTTAGGGGGACCGGGGTTAAGGTCTCCCAGGCGGTCAAGCGCGGCGAGGTGCGCGTGGCGGGCCTGGACGACTCGGTGTCGCCCGGGGACGTAGCGGCGGCGCTGGCGGCGGCGGGGGGGTGTTCCGCGGCGGAGTTCCGGGTCGGCGAGATCCGCAGACCCGCCTCGGAGCAGGCGCTGGGCTCGTGTTGGGCCCAGGGCCCCCTCGCGGCCGTCAAGAAAGTGTTGGCGGGAGGCCGGCTGCTGGTCGGCTGGTCCTCGGCCCGCGTCGAGGCGCTGAGGGAGCGGCCCCTCCAATGCTTCCGTTGTTTGGAGACGGGGCACACGCGGGCGACATGCAAGAGCGCGGTCGACAGAGGCGCGATGTGCTACCGCTGCGGGGCGGCGGAGCACCGGGCTTCGGCCTGTAAGGCCGCCCCCAGGTGTCCGCTCTGCGCGGACCTGGGGAGACCATCGGGCCATAGATTCGGGGCCAAAGCGTGTGCCCCGGCTCCCAAGAGGGGCCGCGCGGCGACGAAAGAGAAGGGCGCGTCTGGGGCTGCATCCGCGCAGCGGCCGCAGACGGCGCCGGGGGCCCGGACCTCCCAGGGAGGGGACTCTGCAGAGCCCATGTTAGAGTAGGTACTTTTAATCCTACTCCGGTTCTGCAGGCGAACCTCAACCACTCGCGCGCGGCACAGGACCTGTTTGTCCAAGCCGTGCGCGAGTGGGGGGCTGGGCTGGCAGTTGCGGCGGAGCCGTACGCAATCCCCGAACACCCCTTCTGGGTGGGGGACGAGATCGGCTCCGTAGTAATAGTGGCGGGAAGCCGCCCCGGGTCCCCGTCGGTCTCCCTTCTGGAGCGGGGCGAGGGATTCGTGGCGGTGCAATGGGGGGACATCGCGGTTGTCGGGATCTACATCTCGCCGAGCTGTGGCCTCGATCAATTTCGGGGGTTCCTGGGTGGGCTGAACAGCTGCATCGCGTGGTGCAGCGCCCGCCCGGTTCTCGTTTTGGGAGACTTCAATGCCCACGCGGTATCGTGGGGGAGTCCCAGGACGACCACTAGGGGTAGCGAGGTGTTAACCTGGGCGGCCGGCCTGGATCTCCGGTTGATTAACCGGGGATCCACGCCGACGTGCGTGCGTCCGCAGGGGGTCTCGATTGTCGACCTGACATGGGGGACTCCCTCGTCCGTGCGCCGGGTGTCGGGATGGAGGGTGGCCGAGGAGATAGAGATTGCGTCAGACCATACGCCCATCGTCATGGACGTGTGGCCCACCCTCCACGCGCGGGATTCCCGGCCGGGCCGGGGGGACCGACGGCCGCGATGGGCCTTGAAGCGGCTGGACGCGGACGCGTTCGGGGCCGCGGTAGCCGCGGCGACATGGACGGGGCCGGCACTGTCCGAGCTGGCGCCTGCGCAAGGGGCGAGGCGGCTGCGGGAGGTAATGACGGCGGTGTGCGACACCGCCATGCCCCGCAGCCGGTTCGCCCCCAGGAGGGCGGCGTACTGGTGGTCCGCCGGCATTGCGGAGCTCCGGCGTGCCTGCAATGCCGCGCGGCGTCGGTACGGCCGAGCGCGTAGGAGGCGCGACGACGAGGAGGCGACGGCGGGGCTCGGCGGGGAGTACCGAGCCGCGCTCGGGGTTCTCCGCAGGGCTATCGCGCGGGCCAAGGCCGACGCGTGGTCGGAGCTCGTCGGCACGGTGGACTCCGATCCATGGGGGCGCCCGTACAAGCTTGTCATGAACAAGCTGCGCGCGTGGGCGCCTCCGGTGACGGAGTCGATGGACCCCCACCTGCTCGAGGGAGTGGTGGCGTCCCTCTTCCCGCGAGAGGGGGGACAACTGCGCCGCTCCCATTGGGAACAGGAGCCTCTCTCCTGGTCCGCAGAGTGGGAGGTGTCGGCCGGCGAGCTGGGTGAGGCTATGGCCAGGGCGCGGCGGGTGGGCCGCAAGGCCCCGGGCCCGGACGGGGTGCCGGGCCGCGCGTTGGTCTTGGCCCTGGAGGGGGGACTCGCCGCCGAACTCCGGCAGCTGTATAACGGCTGTCTGAGGGAGGGGGTGTTCCCCACGGAGTGGAAGTCGGGCAGGTTGGTCCTCCTTCCGAAGGGGGGCAAGTCCCGGGACTCGCCCTCAGGGTACCGGCCAATTTGTCTGCTGGACGAGGCGGGGAAGTTGTTCGAGCGCGTACTCGTTGGACGCCTCGTCCGGCACCTGTCGGCGGGAGGGGTCCCCGATCTGAGCGGGGTTCAATTCGGCTTCCGGGAGGGTCTCTCCACCGTCGACGCTATTCGGCGGGTGAGGGCTCTCTCGGAGGCCTGTACGAGGGGGGGCGGTGTTGCGTTGGCGATATCCTTGGATATCGCTAACGCGTTCAACACCGTCCCCTGGGATCGGATAATGGAGGCCCTGGTCTTCCACCGGGTGCCTCTGTATCTCAGAAGGGTGATCGGGAGCTATCTCTCCGACAGGGGTATAGAGTATCCCGGCCGGTACGGGATGGTGCGCAGGGGCGTCGTGCGCGGGGTTCCGCAGGGCTCGGTGTTGGGCCCGTTGCTGTGGAATCTTGCGTACGATCGCGTCCTGCGGGAGGAGATGCCTCCCGGGGTCAGCCTGACGTGTTACGCCGACGACACGCTGGTATTGGCCACCGGGAGGTATGCGAAGGAGGCCATCTGCCTGGCGGAGCGCGGCGCGTGGCGCGCGGTGCGCGCGATCCGGTCGCTGGGCCTAGAGGTGTCCGTCGAGAAAACCAGGGCCATGTGGTTTCTCCGCTCGGCCCGGTTGGCGGCGCCTCCCCAGTGCTGGATCTGCGTGGGGGAGGGGATGGTCAGGGTCGGGTCCCAGATGCGGTACCTGGGACTCGAGCTTGACGGCCGGTGGCGTTTTGACCGCCACCTTGAGTCGCTGGCGCCCCGGGCGGAGAGGGCGACCGCTGCGCTCGGTCGCCTTCTCCCGAATCTCGGGGGACCCTGTGGACGGGTGCGTCGTCTGTTCGCGGTGGTGGTGCGAGTTTTGGTCCTGTACGGAGCCCCTGTATGGGCGCGCGATGTCTTGGCTAGGGGGCGCAGTGGCGGCACACGGTCGCTGCTGCGTCGCATCGAGCGCGGGCTGGCCATAGGCATCGTGCGGGGGTACCGCACCATTTCATACGCGACGGCGATGGTGATGTCGGGGCTAATCCCCCTCGAGCTGGAGGCCCGCGTGTTGGCGGATGTGCATACGCACTCCAGGGAACTCCGGCTCCGGGGGGTGGCCCCGGATCAGGCGCGGCTCATGGTGGATGAGCTCAGGCGACATGCTCGGCGGCACGCAGCCCGGGAGTGGCGCGATAGCCTTCCCGGGACGAGGGAGGGCGAGAGGCGGGCCGTTCGGGCCATCCTCCCGGTGTTCGATCAATGGAACAGGGGATGGATGGGGCATAGGGTCTCCTACCGTGTGACGCAGGTGATGAGCGGGCACGGGTGCTTCGGCGACTACCTGTGTCGCATCGGGAGGGAGACCGAGGAGGCGTGTCACCACTGCGGCGAGCCGCGGGACACGGCGCAACACACTCTGGAGGAGTGTCCGGCATGGGGGGGAGAGCGCCGTGCCCTGCGGCGCGCGGTGGGCCACGACCTCTCGCTCCCGGCTGTCGTCGCTGCGGCAGCCGGTGGCGAGGAGGCGTGGAGGGGGTTCGCTTCCTTCTGCGAGCGGGTTATGCTGCGGAAGGAGGCTGCGGAACGGGATCGGGAGCGTAATCACGATCCCGGCCGAAGGGGGGGGAGGCGCCGCAGGGTACGCCCCGGGGGCGTACCCCCGTTGCGACGCCTCTGACGCGAGCGGGGACGCCCTTGATGATCTCGAGGCGGGGGATCGGATATCCCCTTACACTCGGTCACCAACGGCGTCCCCGGAGGCCGCCGGGCATCTCGGGCGGGGGCTCGGATGCTCATCGGGCGGCCTAACAGGGGGGGAAGGCGCCACGTCGTCCGTTGCGTGGTGCCTTCGGATAGAGTAGGTACGGGAGGGGGCCGCGTCACCCCCCCCGGGTGGTATGCTAAGGCGGGGGCACACCGGATTGACATGCGCGCGCAGAGCACGGGTGCCCCCAGGAGTCTAGGGACGGACGGGGAGGAGTTAGTGGGTATACTCGGCGTTGCACCAACCAGCCGAGGAGTCCCACATAACCCGGACCACCCCCCCCCCGGGGGGGTTCGGGTATCCGTAACGAGATTACCTCCTCGAAAAAAAAAAAAAAAAAAAAAGGATATAGGATTGGATAGGATAGAGGATAGGATACGATAGAGGATAGGATAGGGTAGGATAGAGAATAGGATAGGATGGATGATATTATATGATCGAGGACAGGATAGGATAGAGGATGCGATATTATAGAGGATAGGATAGGATAGAGGATAGGATCGAATAGAGGATAGGATAGGGGATTGGATAGGACAGGATAGGATATAGTATAGAATAGGATAGAGGATAGGATAGGATAGAGGATAGGATAGGATTGTATATAGGATAGGATAGAGGATAGGATAGGATAGAGAATAGGATTGAGGGTGGAGCATAGGATAGGATAGGATAGAGGATAGGATAGGATTGAGGATAGCATAGGATAGAGGATAGGATAGGATGGAGGATAGGATAGAGTATACGATAGGATAGAGGATAGGATAGGATAATGGATAGGATAGGATAGAGGATAGGATAGGATAGAGGATAGGATAGGATAGTGGATGGGATAGGATAGAGTATAGGATAGGATAGAGTATAGGATATAGGATTGGATAGAATAGAGGATAGGATAGGATAGAGGATAGGATAGGATAGAGGATAGGATAGGATGGAGGATAGGATAGAGTATACGATAGGATAGAGGATAGGATAGGATAATGGATAGGATAGGATAGAGGATAGGATAGGATAGAGGATAGGATAGGATAGTGGATGGGATAGGATAGAGTATAGGATAGGATAGAGTATAGGATATAGGATTGGATAGGATAGAGGATAGGATACGATAGAGGATAGGATAGGGTAGGATAGAGAATAGGATAGGATGGATGATATTATATGATCGAGGACAGGATAGGATAGAGGATGCGATATTATAGAGGATAGGATAGGATAGAGGATAGGATCGAATAGAGGATAGGATAGGGGATTGGATAGGATAGGATAGCATATAATATAGAATAGGATAGAGGATAGGATAGGATAGAGGATAGGATAGGATTGTATATAGGATAGGATAGAGGATAGGATAGGATAGAGAATAGGATTGAGGGTGGAGCATAGGATAGGATAGAGGATGGAATAGCATAGAGGATAGGATAGGATAGAGGATAGGATAGGATTGAGGATAGCATAGGATAGAGGATAGGATAGGATAGAGGATAGGATAGGATACAGTATAGGATAGGATAGAGGATAGGATAGGATTGTATATAGGATAGGATAGAGGATAGGATAGGATAGATAATAGGATTGAGGGTAGAGCATAGGATAGGATAGAGGATGGAATAGCATAGAGGATAGGATAGGATAGAGGATAGGATAGGATTGAGGATAGCATAGGATAGAGGATAGGATAGGATAGAGGATAGGATAGGATAGAGGATAGGATATAATAGAGGATAGGATAGGATAGAGGATAGGATAGGATTGAGGATAGGATAGAGGATAGAGGATAGGATAGGATAGAGGATCCGATAGGGCATTGGATAGGATAGAGGATAGGATAGGAGATTGTATAGGATAGAGGACAGGAGACGATGGAGGATAGGATAGAATAGAGGATAGGATAGGATAGAGGAAAGGATAGGATAGAGGATAGGATAGGATAGAGGATAGGATAGGATGGAGGATAGGATAGAGTATACGATAGGATAGATAATAGGATAGGATAATGCATAGGATAGGATAGAGGATAGGATAGGATAGAGGATAGGATAGGATAGTGGATGGGATAGGATAGAGTATAGGATAGGATAGAGTATAGGATATAGGATTGGATAGGGTAGAGGATAGGATACGATAGAGGATAGGATAGGGTAGGATAGAGAATAGGATAGGATGGATGATATTATATGATCGAGGACAGGATAGGATAGAGGATGCGATATTATAGAGGATAGGATAGGATAGAGGATAGGATCGAATAGAGGATAGGATAGGGGATTGGATAGGATAGGATAGGATATAGTATAGAATAGGATAGAGGATAGGATAGGATAGAGGATAGGATAGAGGATAGGATAGGATTGTATATAGGATAGGATAGAGGATAGGATAGGATAGAGAATAGGATTGAGGGTAGAGCATAGGATAGGATAGAGGATGGAATAGCATAGAGGATAGGATAGGATAGAGGATAGGATAGGATAGAGGAAAGGATAGGATAGAGGATAGGATAGGATAGAGGATAGGATAGGATGGAGGATAGGATAGAGTATACGATAGGATAGAGGATAGGATAGGATAATGGATAGGATAGGATAGAGGATAGGATAGGATAGAGGATAGGATAGGATAGTGGATGGGATAGGATAGAGTATAGGATATAGGATTGGATAGGATAGAGGATAGGATACGATAGAGGATAGGATAGGATACAGTATAGGATAGGATAGAGGATAGGATAGGATAGAGGATAGGATAGAGGATAGGATAGGAGAGAGGATAGGATAGGATACAGTATAGGATAGGATAGAGGATAGGATAGGATAGAGGATAGGATAGAGGATAGGATAGGAGAGAGGATAGGGTAGGATTGATGATAGGATAGGATAGAGGATAGGATAGGATTGAGGATAGGGTAGGATAGAGGATAGGATAGGATGGAGGATCCGATAGGGGATTGGATAGGATAGAGGATAGGAGACGATAGAGGATAGGATAGGGGATTGGATAGGATAGAGGACAGAAGACGATGGAGGATAGGATAGAATAGAGGATAGGATGGGATAGAGGAAAGGATAGGATAGAGGATAGGATAGGATAGAGGATAGGATAGGATAGGATTGAGGATAGGATAGAGGATAGGATAGGATAGAGGATAGGATAGGATTGAGGATAGGATAGGATTGAGGATAGGATAGGATAGAGGATAGGATAGGATAGAGGATAGGATAGGATAGAGGATAGGATAGGATTGAGGATAGGGTAGGATAGAGGATAGGATAGGATGGAGGATCCGATAGGGGATTGGATAGGATAGAGGATAGGAGACGATAGAGGATAGGATAGGGGATTGGATAGGATAGAGGTCAGGAGACGATGGAGGATAGGATAGAATAGAGGATAGGATGGGATAGAGGAAAGGATAGGATAGAGGATAGGATAGGATAGAGGATAGTATAGGATAGTGGATGGGATAGGATAGAGTATAGGATAGGATAGAGGATGTTATAGGATTGAGGAGAGAGGATAGGATAGCGGATAGGATAGGATAGAGTATAGGATAGGATAGGGGATTGGATAGGATAGGATAGGATAGAGTATAGAATAGGATAGAAGATAGGATACGATAGAGCATCGGATATAATAGAGGATAGGATAGGATAGAGGATAGGATAGGAGAGAGGATAGGATAGGATAGAGGATAGGATAGGATAGAGGATAGGATAGGATAGAGGATACTATAGGATTGAGGAGAGAGGATAGGATAGGAGAGAGGATAGGATAGGATAGGATAGAGGATAGGATAGGATAGAGGATAGGATAGGATAGAGGATAGGATAGGATAGAGGATAGGATAGGATAGAGGATAGGATAGAGGGTTGGATAGGATAGAGGATAGGATACGATAGAGGATACGATAGGATAGAGGATAGGATAGAGGATAGGATAGAGTATGCGATAGGATAGAGGATAGGATAGGATACAGGATAGGATAGGATATAGGATAGGATAGGATTGAGGATAGGATAGGATATAGGATAGGATAGGATTGAGGATAGGATAGGATAGAGGATAGGATAGGATGGAGGATCCGATAGGGTATTGGATAGGATAGAGGATAGCAGACGATAGACGATAGGATAGGGGATTGGATAGGATAGAGGACAGGAGACGATGGAGGATAGGATAGAATAGAGGATAGGATACGATAGAGGAAAGGATAGGATAGAGGATAGGATAGGATAGAGGATAGGATAGGATAGAGGATAGGATAGGATAGAGGATAGGATAGGATACAGTATAGGACATAGGATTGGATAGGATAGAGGATAGGATACGATAGGGGATAGGATAGGGTAGGATAGATAATAGGATAGGATGGATGATATTATATGCTCGAGGACAGGATAGGATAGAGGATAGGATAGAGGATAGGATAGAGGATATGATAGGATAGAGGATAGGATAGGATTGAGGATAGGATAGGATAGAGGATAGGATAGGATAGAGGATAGGATAGGAAAGAGGATAGGATAGGATTGAGGATAGGATAGGATTGAGGATAGGATAGGATAGAGGATCCGATAGGGGATTGGATAGGATAGAGGATAGGAGACGATAGAGGATAGGATAGGGGATTGGATAGGATAGAGGACAGGAGACGATGGAGGATAGGATAGAATAGAGGATAGGATAGGATAGAGGAAAGGATAGGATAGAGGATAGGATAGGATAGAGGATAGGATAGGATAGAGGATAGGATAGGATAGAGAACAGGATAGTAAAGAGGATAATATAGAGGATCGGATAGGGGATTGGATAGGATATAGGATAGTTGACGATAGAGAATAGGATAGGGGATTGGACAGGATAGAGGACAGGAGACGATAGCGGATAGGATACGATAGAGGATAGGATAGGATACAGGATAGGACAGGATAGAGGATAGGATAGGATAGAGGATAGGATTGAGGATAGAGCATAGGATAGAGGATAGGATAGGATAGAGGATAGGATAGGATTGAGGATATGATAGGATTGAGGATAGGATAAGATAGAGGATCCGATAGGGGATTCGATAGGATAGAGGATAGGAGACGATAGAGGATAGGATAGGGGATTGGATAGGATAGAGGACAGGAGACGATGGAGGATAGGATAGGATAGAGGAAAGGATAGGATAGAGGATAGGATAGGATAGAGGATAGGATAGGAAAGAGGATAGGATAGAGTATACGATAGGATAGAGGATAGGATAGGATAATGGATAGGATAGGATAGACGATAGGATAGGATAGAGGATAGGATAGGATAGTGGATGGGATAGGATAGAGTATAGGATAGGATAGAGGATATTATAGGATTGAGGAGAGAGGATAGGATAGAGGATAGGATAGGATGGAGAATAGGATAGGATAGAGGATAGGATACGATAGAGGATAGGATAGGATAGAGGATAGGATAGGATAGAGGATAGGATAGAGCATTGGATAGGATAGAGGATAGGATAGGATAGAGGATAGGATAGGAAAGAGGATAGGATAGGATAGAATAGAGGATAGGATAGGATAGAATAGAGGATAGGATAGGATAGAGTATAGGATATAGGATTGGATAGGATAGAGGATAGGATACGATAGAGGATAGGATAGGGTAGGATAGAGAATAGGATAGGATGGATGATATTATATGATCGAGGACAGGTTAGGATAGAGGATGCGATATTATAGAGGATAGGATAGGATAGAGGATAGGATCGAATAGAGGATAGGATAGGGGATTGGATAGGATAGGATAGGATAGAGTATAGAATAGGATAGAGGATAGGATAGGATAGAGAATGGGATAAGATTGAGGATAGGATAGGATAGAAGATAGGATATAATAGAGGATAGGATAGGATAGAGGATAGGATAGGATAGAGGATAGGATAGGATAGTGGATGGGATAGGATAGAGTATAGGATAGGATAGAGAATAGGATAGGATTGAGGATAGGATAGGATAGAGTATAGGATAGGATAGAGGATAGGATAGGATACAGTATAGGACATAGGATTGGATAGGATAGAGGATAGGATACGATAGAGGATAGGATAGGGTAGGATAGAGAATAGGATAGGATGGATGATATTATATGCTCGAGGACAGGATAGGATAGAGGATAGGATAGGATAGAGGATAGGATAGGATAGAGGATAGGATAGCATAGTGGGTGGGATAGGATAGAGTATAGGATAGGATAGAGAATATTATAGGATTGAGGAGAGCGGATAGGATAGAGGATAGGATAGGATGGAGAATAGGATAGGATAGAGGATAGGATACGATAGAGGATCGGATAGGATAGAGGATAGGATAGGATAGAGGATAGGATAGGAGAGAGGATAGGATAGGATAGAGAATAGGATAGGATAGAGTATAGGATTGAGGATAGAGCATAGGATAGAGGATAGGATAGGATAGAGGATAGTGTTCCGTCGTAAAAACCCTCTGCAAAGGGACATCTGCACGACCGTGAAGGTCAACTAGACCAACTACCCGCGGCATAATGACCATGACCGCCATAAAAAACTTACCGTAGTTTGGCGTAGTCAAAAATCCGAACAACCTCAGCTGACGAGCACATGTTGGCCTGCGAACCGTTAGCGTACCAAAATTTATAGTTTTATAACCGTAGCCGCCTGTAACCAAATGTATCTTCCACTCCCACTCTTCCTAATTTTCCACCACTTCCAAACACATCCTTCAACCAATCATAGACAACTTCCTAAGACCACACCCACATCCGAGCCTACCTTATTCCAAAATATTGTAACAACAACAGAACTGTCTGATACACCAAACTGACTAGAACTATCGAGAACCGAATTCCTTCTAGCACCGAGCTGCTTAGAAGCTACCGAAGGCAAGCCGAGTCTTGCATTTTAGAAATAAAGACTAGTTCTCCGGAGTTTGAATTTACAATCATTCGCCGTTAAACCATTACCCAGTCGCGAGCCGATTCTCCCCAATTCCGGGATCGACGCGACACCACATTTTTTGGTCCTTCGAGCCGGATCGCGATCTTTATCGCGAGTTACGATATCGCTTGTGCCTTGAGCATTGTCGCGACTATTATCGCGAGTTACCGAAACAACGAAGAAGAAGTAGCTGAGTGTTCCAAAGGACATCAGCAGCCCGAGGGAGCACCTACATTTGACTGGATCAGCCTGGACGACCCAGCATCCAGAACAACCAGCCTAGCAGAAGGATACATCGCGAGCGACGCAGCTTCTACTTCTGGACCATCGACGTCATCAGAAGGGAACATCGCACCTACCAATTCCTCTTCGGGACCATTGGACGTCCTGAGAAGACAAGGCCGTGAAAGGGGTAGCGGTACTGCACCGTCTCCGTACGAGTAAGTTTTTCGACTCACTTAACTTCCTAAATTTCCCTCATTCCCAAAAATTGCTTCAATCCCTCGAACAATGGCGGATGAATTAAAATCGTTTATAAGACAGCGTGCCGCCGTGAAGGCACAACTGACGCGATTAAGCAATCAGGTTCGGGAATCGATTCTCACTTTCGAGGTGACGGACATAGAGATGCGACAAAAGAAATTAGAAGAATACTTCCAAAAGTTTTTTATAATACAAGATCAGGTTGAATCGATACAAGATAAATCAGACGAGGAGGCAATCAAAGATTTTGAAGCAACATATTTTGAATGCTCCGATTTATTGGCTAGACGATTAAGGGAGCTAACCCACAGGACTCAAATCCAAACTGTTCCGACTGTTAGTAATGCCTCAACTCCGACTATTACAACGTCACAAGATATATTACCCAAAATTCGCATTAAACAATTCAGCGGGAACTTCTTAGAGTGGCAAGGGTTTTATGATACTTTTCGATCACTAGTTCACGAGGTTGATACAATTCCTACTATCCATAAATTTCACTTGTTAAAATCATATCTAATAGGTAACGCGGCCAACGTTACTAGCGCTCTATCTGCTTCCGAAGAAAATTATTTTGTTGCATGGAACCTACTACGGAAAAGATTCGATCAACCGCGTAAGATCATTCAATGCCACATCCGTGCTTTATTTGAACTACCCGAGGTATCTCGAGACAAACCATCCTCATTGCGCGCTTTAGCAGAAGACGCAGAAATGCATATAAATGCGTTAAAATCATTAGGCCAACCGGTGGAATGGGATGAAATGATTATTTATATCATTTCATCAAAGCTCGACAAATCGACACGTACTTCTTGGGAGCGCACAATCGAGGATGGGGTCCTGCCGACCTATCACGAATTATTAGCCTTTTTGAACAAATATTCACGGGACGAGGAACCCGTAAAATTAGTAGCGCATACACGGGACAATAATTACCCAAAACGCTGGTCTGACAGGAGTTTTAAACCGGTACATAGAACCAATACCTTTGTCGGTACCAAGCCCGCGATTTCGTGCCCGGTATGCAAGCAATCTCATTATATTAACCAATGCACAGAATTCTTAAAACAATCTCCTCGCGACAGAATAACCACAGTAAAAACTCTTAAAGGCTGTCTCAATTGCCTAAATTCCACGCATTTCATTTCACAATGTCGCTCATCTACATGTAGAAAATGTGGCGGAAAACACCACACATTATTGCACATTGACCAGTCAAACGTATCGAATGTTGCGAAAGTTAATACCTTAAACGAAGCTGCATCGCCTACCATAGCGTTAACGGCCTACAGTAAATTAGATCAAGAAGTATTGCTATCCACGGCGCGAGTTAAAATTCTTGACCAAAAGAATCGAGAGCATGAATGCCGCGTTCTTTTAGACCCGGGTTCGCAGCGCAATTTTATGACCGAGAGATTAGCGACTTACCTGCGTTTACCGAAGAAACGTCTCAACGTAACGACGTCAGGTATAGGGCGTCAGGAGAGCCATGTAAAATTTGCCGTAGAGGCTCAAATCGGCTCAAATCATTCCGATTTTAAGTGTAGTGCACTATTTTTAACACTGCCAGAAATTACTGGGCCTTTACCATCGCGCACATTTGAACGAACGATATTACAAATCCCGAATAACGTAGCTTTAGCCGATCCTTCCTTTAACAGGTCTTCGAAGGTCGATCTTTTGCTTGGGGAATATTTATATTACAAGCTTTTAGGAAAGGACAGAATTAGATTACAAAACGAAACGGTCGTTCTTCAAGATACCGAGTTGGGCTGGGTGCTGTCAGGAGAAATAAATGATTCTGTATCGACAAATATAAACTGCCATTTAAATACCCAAGATCTAGACGCGCAGTTAGAAAGATTCTGGCAAGTAGAGCAGTGTTCAGTCACAAATTCATGCTCACCGCAAGAGCAATTGTGTGAGGAATTGTTTAAACAAAGCACCTATCGCGATAAAGGGGGTCGCTACATAGTCAGACTTCCATTCAATGACAACAAGCAACAACTCGGCAATTCTTACGATATCGCGCTAAAAAGATTTTATAGTCTAGAAAGAAGGCTACAGTCCAACACCGAATTACGCGATCAATATACCAAATTCCTAACGGAATATGAAGCCTTAGATCACATGACCGAAGTAGAAGACAAGGATTTTAAAGATGCGGGTTGTTATTTACCGCATCATCCCATAATAAAAGCTAGCAGCCTTACAACCAAGGTTAGGGTCGTTTTCGACGCGTCCGCGAAGACCGACACCGGTCTGTCCCTAAATCACGCGCTAATGGTAGGTCCGACAATTCAGGACGACGTCTTTTCATTGATTGCTCGCTTCCGCAAATACCAATACGTGATTACTGCCGATATTGAGAAGATGTTCAGGCAAATATTAGTTCACCCAGAGGACGCGAACTATCAAAAAATCCTATGGCGCAAAGGTCCAAACGAGGCGGTTAAATCATACCGCTTAAACACCGTAACCTACGGTACGGCTTGCGCTCCGTTTCTTGCGGCACGCTGCTTACAACAGCTTGCCGAGGACGAAGCACGGTCGTATCCTTTAGCAGTTGAAGTAATTAAAAATGATTTTTACATGGACGATTTGTTAACTGGCACGAATTCGTCAGATGAAGCCGCGAAGTTAATAGAACAATTGACTGACATTTTTCAAAGAGGAGGGATGAATCTAAGACAATGGTCATCTAACAAACCACAACTGCTAAAGGGACTACAAGAGCGAACTACCGACGACTGCCTGTGTTTAGATCCGCAGGCAGTCAAAAAGACGTTAGGCATCTACTGGCATCCTCGCGAAGATACAATTGGGTATAAGGTTACAATAGATAATTCCACGCAAAACACCAAAAGATTAATTCTTTCCAAGATTGCCCAACTCTTTGACCCATTAGGATTACTGGGTCCGGTCATAGTAAAGGCAAAAATAATAATGCAAGCATTGTGGAAGGCTAAATTAGGATGGGACGATCTAGTACCGTCAGATATACGTGACCTGTGGAAAACCTACAAAGAACAACTAGCTCTTCTAAATGAATTTTCAGTCCCGCGGGAAACACTAATAAAGGAGTATACAGATGTACAATTACACGGGTTCTGCGATGCCAGTGAGACAGCCTACGGCGCATGTATTTATATAAGATCAAGCGACGCCAAAAACCGCGTCAAAATCAATTTAATTGCGGCGAAATCAAGAGTCGCTCCGCTAAAAACTATATCCATACCTAGACTGGAATTATGTGCTGCCTTAGGGCTTGCGGAGTTATACAATATGATTTCTAAATCACTAAAAATTCAATTCAATTCGGTGCATTTCTGGTCTGATTCAACAATAACGTTGCACTGGATCAGAACAGCCCCACACACCTTGAAAACCTTTGTGGCAAACAGGGTATCGAAAATTCAAGAAGTCACTAATGAATACAATTGGCGGCATATAATCTCCAGTGACAACCCTGCGGATTGTCTCTCGCGTGGCCAACTACCCAGCGAGTTCTTAGCGAACCGTTTATGGCAGAAGGGTCCTACCTGGCTTTCTGAACTACCGACGAATTGGCCTAAGACTACAATTCCCAATATTGACGTGCCTGAACAACGGTCTATTGTGAGTCTAGCAACAAGGATAAGCAATTCAGATTTTTTAAACCGTTTCTCGTCGTGGATAGTTTTACAACGAGCAATAGCCTACTGTGTCCGTTTTTGCAAAAACGCTTCACGTTGTGAAAGGAATACAGGGCCACTTTCGATTTTCGAATTAAAAAGAGCACACAATTGTGTTATTAAAAACGTGCAAGGTCGACATTTTGCAAAGGAATATACCAACCTAACACACAGAACGGCAATCCATAAAGACAGTAAAATCTTGGCCTTAACGCCTTTTATTGATGATGAGGGAATTATACGCGTAGGAGGTCGTTTACAGAATTCCGATCTTCGTTATAGCCAAAGGCACCCCATACTCCTACCGCGATCAGACCACATTACGCGATTAATAATTGAATACGAGCATCGAAGACAATTGCATACCGGTATTTTAGGCACTCTAAACGCAGTGAGACAAAGGTATTGGCCTATTGACGGAAAGAACTTAACGCGTCATATAGTTCGAAAATGTATGCGTTGCTTTAAGGTTAATCCATTGACCGCACCAGATTACCCAATGGGAAATTTACCTCGAGATAGGGTTATGGCCACAAGACCATTCCAAACAACGGGAGTAGATTTTTGCGGGCCATTCTTTATTAAGGAAAAGAAGCATCGTAACACGAAAAAGATTAAGGTCTATGTAGCCGTATTTGTTTGTTTCGTAACCAAGGCAATTCATCTAGAACTAGTCAGCGAATTATCCACTGAGGCCTTTATTGCCACACTGAGAAGATTCTTCTCGAGACGCGGGTATGCTAGTACAATTTATTCTGATAATGGAACAAATTTCGTCGGAGCAAAGAACAAACTAGACGAAATACAAGCATTTCTAACGTCAGAGCAGCACAAAAAACCAATAAATAGTTATCTAAATAGTAATGGTATTTCATGGCACTTCTCACCGCCAAGAACTCCTCATTTTGGAGGCCTATGGGAGGCAGCTGTAAAAACCTTCAAACATCAAATGTATCGCACGATCGGAGACACGCTGTTTTCATTCGAGGTATTCAATACGTACATAACCGAAATTGAAGCAATTTTAAACTCTCGACCCCTAACACCATTATCCTCGGATCCCAATGACCTCTCAGCCCTCACTCCGGCCCACTTCCTAATAGGTGAGTCGCTAACTAATATTCCGGAACGAGATGTGTCTGATATCGCTACCAATCGACTATCGGTGTGGGAGCATATCCAAAAAATGAAGCAACATTTTTGGACACGATGGTACAAGGAGTACCTAAACGAATTAAACATTCGGAGCAAATGGCGCAACAACCCCACCGCCCATCTTCCTATCCTCCATCCTATCCTATCATCTATCCTATCCTATCCTCTATCCTATACTATCCTCTATCCTATCCTATCTTCTATCCTATCCTATACTCTATCCTATCCCATCCTCTATACTATCCTATCCTCTATCCTATCCTATACTCTATCCTATCCTATCCTATCCAATCCCCTATCCTATCCTCTATTCGATCCTATCCTCTATCCTATCGTATCCTCTATCGTATCCTATCCTCTATCCTATCCAATGCTCTATCCTATCCTCTATCCTATCCTATCCTCTATCCTATCCTATTCTCTCTCCTATCCTATCCTCTATCCTATCCTATCCTCTATCCTATCCGAACCTTTATCGTATCCTATCCTCTATCCTATCCTATTCTCTATTATATCCTATCCTCTATCCTATCCTCTCTCCTCAATCCTATAATATCCTCTATCCTATCCTATACTCTATCCTATCCCATCCACTATCCTATCCTATCCTCTATCCTATCCTATCCTCTATCCTATCCTATCCTCTATTATATCCTATCCTCTATCTTATCCTATCCTCTATCCTATCCTATCCTCTATCCTATGCTATCCTCAATCCTATCCTATCCTCTATCCTATCCTATCCTCTATGCTATCCCATCCTCTATCCTATCCTATGCTCTATCCTCAAACCTATTCCCTATCGTACCCTATCGTCTATCCTATCCTCTATCCTATCCTATCGTCTATCCTATCCTATACTCTATCCTATCCTATCCTCAATCCTATCCTATCCTCTATCCTATCCCATCCTCTATCCTATCCTATGCTCTATCCTCAATCCTATTCTCTATCCTATCCTATCCTATATCCTATCCTATACTCTATCCTATCCTATCCTCTATACTATCCTATCCTCTATCCTATCCTATACTCTATCCTATCCTATCCTATCCAATCCCCTATCCTATCCTCTATTCGATCCTATCCTCTATCCTATCGTATCCTCTATCGTATCCTATCCTCTATCCTATCCAATGCTCTATCCTATCCTCTATCCTATCCTATCCTCTATCCTATCCTATTCTCTCTCCTATCCTATCCTCTATCCTATCCTATCCTCTATCCTATCCGAACCTTTATCGTATCCTATCCTCTATCCTATCCTATTCTCTATTATATCCTATCCTCTATCCTATCCTCTCTCCTCAATCCTATAATATCCTCTATCCTATCCTATACTCTATCCTATCCCATCCACTATCCTATCCTATCCTCTATCCTATCCTATCCTCTATCCTATCCTATCCTCTATTATATCCTATCCTCTATCTTATCCTATCCTCAATCCTATCCCATTCTCTATCCTATCCTATCCTCTATCCTATTCTATACTCTATCCTATCCTATCCTATCCAATCCCCTATCCTATCCTCTATTCGATCCTATCCTCTATCCTATCCTATCCTCTATAATATCGCATCCTCTATCCTATCCTGTCCTCGATCATATAATATCATCCATCCTATCCTATTCTCTATCCTACCCTATCCTATCCTCTATCGTATCCTATCCTCTATCCTATCCAATCCTATATCCTATACTCTATCCTATCCTATCATCTATTCTATCCTATCCTATCGTCTTTCCTATCCTATCCTCTATCCTATCCTATCCTCTATCCTATCCAATTCTCTATCCTATCCTCTATCCTATCCTCTCCTCTATCCTATCCTATCCTCTATCGTATCCTATCCTCTATCCTATCCTATTCTCCATCCTATCCTATCCTCTATCCTATCCTCTCTCCTCAATCCTATAATATCCTCTATCCTATCCTATCCTCTATCGTATCCTATCCGCTATCGTCTCCTGTCCTCTATCCTGTCCAATCCCCTATCCTATTCTCTATCGTCAACTATCCTATATCCTATCCAATCCCCTATCCGATCCTCTATATTATCCTCTTTACTATCCTGTTCTCTATCCTATCCTATCCTCTATCCTATCCTATCCTCTATCCTATCCTTTCCTCTATCCTATCCTATCCTCTATTCTATCCTATCCTCCATCGTCTGCTGTCCTCTATCCTATCCAATCCCCTATCCTATCCTCTATCGTCTCCTATCCTCTATCCTATCCAATCCCCTATCGGATCCTCTATCCTATCCTATCCTCAATCCTATCCTATCCTCAATCCTATCCTATCCTCTATCCTATCCTATCCTCTATGGTATCCCATCCTCTATCCTATACTATGCTCTATCCTATCCTATCCTCTATCCTATCCTATCCTCAATCCTATCCTATCCTCTATCCTATCCTATCCTCTATCCTATCCTCTATCCTATCCTCTATCCTATCCTCTATCCTATCCTGTCCTCGAGCATATAATATCATCCATCCTATCCTATTCTCTATCCTACCCTATCCTATCCTCTATCGTATCCTATCCTCTATCCTATCCAATCCTATGTCCTATACTGTATCCTATCCTATCCTCTATCCTATCCTATCCTCTATCCTATCCTATGCTCTATCCTATCCTTTCCTCTATCCTATCCTATCCTCTATTCTATCCTATCCTCCATCGTCTCCTGTCCTCTATCCTATCCAATCCCCTATCCTATCGTCTATCGTCTGCTATCCTCTATCCTATCCAATACCCTATCGGATCCTCCATCCTATCCTATCCTCTATCCTATCCTATCCTCAATCCTATCCTATCCTATATCCTATCCTATCCTGTATCCTATCCTATCCTCTATCCTATCGCATACTCTATCCTATCCTCTATCCTATCCTCTATCCTATCGTATCCTCTATCGTATCCTATCCTCTATCCTATCCTCTATCCTATCCTATCATCTAACCTATCCTATCCTCTATCCTATCCTATCCTACCCTCTCTCCTATCCTATCCTCTATCCTATCCTATCCTCTATTATATCCGATCCTCTATCGTATCCTATCCTCTATCCTATCCTATTCTCTATCCTATCCTATACTCTATCCTATCCTCTCTCCTCAATCCTATAATATCCTCTATCCTATCCTATCCTCTATCCTATCCTATCCTCTATCCTATCCTATCCTCTATCCTATCCTATCCTCTCTCCTATCCTATCCTCCGTCCTATCCTATCCTCTATTATATCCGATGCTCTATCGTATCCTATCCTCTATCCTATTCTATACTCTATCCTATCCTATCCTATCCAATCCCCTATCCTATCCTATACTCTATCCTATCCTATCCGCTATCCTATCCTCTCTCCTCAATCCTATAACATCCTGTATCCTATCCTATACTCTATCCTATCCCATCCACTATCCTATCCTATCCTCTATCCTATCCTATCCTCTATCCTATCCTTTCCTCTATCCCATCATATCCTCTATTCTATCCTATCCTCCATCGTCTCCTGTCCTCTATCCTATCCAATCCCCTATCCTATCCTCTATCGTCTCCTATCCTCTATCCTATCCTATCCTCTATCCTATCCTGTCCTCGATCATATAATATCATCCATCCTATCCTATTCTCTATCCTACCCTATCCTATCCTCTATCGTCTCCTGTCCTCTATCCTGTCCAATCCCCTATTCTATTCTCTATCGTCAACTATCCTATATCCTATCCAATCCCCTATCCGATCCTCTATATTATCCTCTTTACTATCCTGTTCTCTATCCTATCCTATCCTCTATCCTATCCTATCCTCTATCCTATCCTTTCCTCTATCCTATCCTATCCTCTATTCTATCCTATCCTCCATCGTCTCCTGTCCTCTATCCTATCCAATCCCCTATCCTATCCTCTATCGTCTCCTATCCTCTATCCTATCCAATCCCCTATCGGATCCTCTATCCTATCCTATCCTCAATCCTATCCTATCCTCAATCCTATCCTATCCTCTATCCTGTCCTATCCTCTATGGTATCCCATCCTCTATCCTATAGTATGCTCTATCCTATCCTATCCTCTATCCTATCCTATCCTCTATCCTATCCTATCCTCTATCCTATCCTATCCTCAATCCTATCCTATCCTCTATCCTATCCTATCCTCTATCCTATCCTATGCTCTATCCTATCCTTTCCTCTATCCTATCCTATCCTCTATTCAATCCTATCCTCCATCGTCTCCTGTCCTCTATCCTATCCAATCCCCTATCCTATCGTCTATCGTCTGCTATCCTCTATCCTATCCAATACCCTATCGGATCCTCCATCCTATCCTATCCTCTATCCTATCCTATCCTCAATCCTATCCTATCCTATATCCTATCCTATCCTGTATCCTATCCTATCCTCTATCCTATCGCATACTGTATCCTATCCTCTATCCTATCCTCTATCCTATCGTATCCTCTATCGTATCCTATCCTCTATCCTATCCTCTATCCTATCCTATCCTCTATCCTATCCTATCCTCTATCCTATCCTATCCTCTATCCTATCCTATCCTACCCTCTCTCCTATCCTATCCTCTATCCTATCCTATCCTCTATTATATCCGATCCTCTATCCTATCCTATCCTCTATCCTATCCTATTCTCTATCCTATCCTATACTCTATCCTATCCTCTCTCCTCAATCCTATAATATCCTCTATCCTATCCTATCCTCTATCCTATCCTATCCTCTATCCTATCCTATCCTCTATCCTATCCTATCCTCTCTCCTATCCTATCCTCTATCCTATCCTATCCTCTATTATATCCGATGCTCTATCGTATCCTATCCTCTATCCTATTCTATACTCTATCCTATCCTATCCTATCCAATCCCCTATCCTATCCTATACTCTATCCTATCCTATCCGCTATCCTATCCTCTCTCCTCAATCCTATAACATCCTGTATCCTATCCTATACTCTATCCTATCCCATCCACTATCCTATCCTATCCTCTATCCTATCCTATCCTCTATCCTATCCTTTCCTCTATCCCATCCTATCCTCTATTCTATCCTATCCTCCATCGTCTCCTGTCCTCTATCCTATCCAATCCCCTATCCTATCCTCTATCGTCTCCTATCCTCTATCCTATCCAATCCCCTATCGGATCCTCCATCCTATCCTATCCTCTATCCTACCCTATCCTCAATCCTATCCTATCCTCTATCCTATCCTATCCTCTATCCTATCCTATCCTCTATAATATCGCATCCTCTATCCTATCCTGTCCTCGATCATATAATATCATCCATCCTATCCTATTCTCTATCCTACCCTATCCTATCCTCTATCGTATCCTATCCTCTATCCTATCCAATCCTATATCCTATACTCTATCCTATCCTATCCTCTATTCTATCCTATCCTATCCTCTTTCCTATCCTATCCTCTATCCTATCCTATCCTCTATCCTATCCAATGCTCTATCCTATCCTCTATCCTATCCTATCCACCATCGTATCCTATCCTCTATCCTATCCTATTCTCCATCCTATCATATCCTCAATCCTATCCTCTCTCCTCAATCCTATAATATCCTCTATCCTATCCTATCCTCTATCGTATCCTATCCTCTATCCTATCCTATCCTCTATCCTATCCTATCCTCTATCCTATCCTATCCTCTATCCTATCCTATCCTCTATCCTATCCTATCCTCTATCCTATCCTATCCTATCCTCTATCCTATCCTATCCTCTATCCAATCCTATCCTCTATCCTATCCTAACATCTATGTTATCATATCCTCTACCCAATACAATTCTCAATCCGATCCTATCCTTTATCCTATCCTATCCTATCCTCTATCCTATCCTATCCTCTATCCTATCCTAGCCTATCCTCTATCCTATCCTATCCTCTATACTATACAATCCCCTATCCTATCCTCAATCCTATCCTATCCTCAATCCTATCCTATCCTCAATCATATCCTATCCTCTATCCTGTCCTATCCTCTATCCTATCCTATCCTCTATCCTATCCTATCCTCTATCCTATCCTATCCTCTATCCTATCCTATTCTCTATCCTATGCTATCCTCCATCCTATCCTATCATCTATCCTATAATATCCTCTATCCTATGCAATCCCCTATCCTATCCTCAACCCTATCCTATCCTCTATCCTATCCAATCCTCTATCGTAATCTCTATCCTATCCTATCCTCTATGGTATAATATCCTCTATTCTATCCAATCGTTTATCCTATCCTATCATCTATCCTATCCTATCATCTATCCAATCCTATCCTCAATCCTATCCTATCCTCTATCCTATAATATCCTCTATCACATCCTATCCTCTATCCTATACAATCCCCTATCCTATCCTCAATCCTATCCTATCCTCAATCCTATCCTATCCTCAATCATATCCTATCCTCTATCCTGTCCTATCCTCTATCCTATCCTATCCTCTATCCTATCCTATCCTCTGTCCTATCCTATCCTCTATCCTATCCTATCCTCTATCCTATCCTATCCTATCCTATCCTCTATCCTATCCTATCCTCTATCATATCCTATCCTCTATCCTATCCTATCCTCTATCCTATGCTATCCTCTATCCTATGCTATCCTCTATCCTATCCTATCCTCTATCCTATCCTATCCTCTATCCTATCCTATCCTCTATCCTATCCTATCCTCTATCCTATCCTATCCTCTATCATATCCTATCCTCTATCCTATCCTATCCTCTATCCTATCCTCTATCCTATCCTATCCTCTACCCTATCCCATCATCTTTCCTATCCTATCATCAATCCTATCCTATCCTCTGCCCTATCCTATCCGCTACCCTATTCTATCCTCTATAATATCGTATCCTCCATCCTATCCTATCCTCTATCCTATCCTCTATCCTATCCTCTATCCTATCCTATCCTATCCACTATCCTATCCTATCCACTATCCTATCCTATCCTCTATCCTATCCAAACCCCAAATCCTATCCTCTATCCTATCCCATCCTCTATCCTATCCTATCCTTTATCCTATCCTATCCTCTATCCTATCCAATCCTCTATCGTATCCTCTATCCTATCCTATTGTCTATCCTATCCTATCCTCTATCCTATCCAATCCTCTACCGTATCCTCTATCCTATCCTATGGTCAATTTTATCGTATCCTCTATCCTATCCTATCCTCTATCCTATCCTATTCTCTATCCTATCCAATCCTCCATCCTATCCTATCCACTATCCTACCCTGTCCTCATCCTATCGTATCGCCTATAATATCGTATCCTCTATCCTATCCTATCCTCTATCTTATAATATCCTCTATCCTATCCTATCCTCTATCCTATCCTATCCTCTATTCTATCCAATCCCCTATCCTATCCAATCCCCTATCCTATCCAATCCCCTATCCTATCCTCAACCCTATCCTATCCTCAATCCTATCCTATCCTCTATCCTATCCTATCCTCTATCCTATTCTATCCTCTATCCTATCCAATCCCCTATCCTATCCTCTATCCCATCCAATCCCCCATCCTATCCTCTATCCTATCCAATCCCCTATCCTCTCCTCTATCCTATCCAATCCACTATCCTATCCTCTATCCTATCCTATCCTTTATCCTAACCAGTCCTCTATCCTATCCTCTAGCCTATCCTCTCCTCTACCCTATCCCATCATCTTTCCTATCCTAGCATCAATCCTATCCTATCCTCTGCCCTATCCTATTCGCTATCCTATTCTATCCTCTATAATATCGTATCCTCCATCCTATCCTATCCACTATCCTATGCTATCCTCTATCCTATCCTATCCTCTATCCTATCGTATCCACTATCCTATCCTATCCTCTATCCTATCCAAACCCCATATCCTATCCTCTATCCTACCCTATCCTCTATCCTATCCTATCCTTTATCCTATCCTATCCTCTATCCTATCCAATCCTCTATCGTATCCTCTATCCTATCCTATTCTCTATCCTATCCTATCCTCTATCCTATCCAATCCTCTATCGTATCCTCTATCCTATCCTATCGTCAATTTTATCGTATCCTCTATCCTATCCTATCGTCAATTTTATCGTATCCTCTATCCTATCCTATCCTCTATCCTATCCTATTCTCTATCCTATCCAATCCTCCATCCTATCCTATCCTCTATCCTATCCTGTCCTCATCCTATCCTATCGCCTATAATATCGTATCCTCTATCCTATCCTATACTCCATAATATCGTATCCTCTATTCTATCCTATCCTCTATCTTATAATATCCTCTATCCTATCCTATCCTCTATCCTATCCAATCTTCTATCCAATCCTATCCTAAATCATATCCTATCCTCTATCCTATCCTATCCTCTATCCTATCCTCTCCTCTATTCTATCCAATCCCCTATCCTATCCAATCCCCTATCCTATCCTCAACCCTATCCTATCCTCAATCCTATCCTATCCTCTATCCTATCATATCCTCTATCCTATCATATACTCCATAATATCGTATCCTCTATCCTATCATATCCTTTATCATATAATATCCTCTATCCTATCCAATCACATATCCTATCGTATCCTCAATCCTATCCTATCCTCAATCCTATCCTATCCTCAATCATATCCTATCCTCTATCCTATCCTATCCTCTATCCTATCCTATCCTCTATCCTATCCTATCCTCTATCCTATCCTATCCTCTATCCTATCCTATCCTCTATCCTATCCTATCCTCTATCCTATCCTATCCTCTATCCTATCCTATCCTCTATCCTATCCTATCCTCTATCCTATCCTATCCTCCACCTATCCTATCCTCTATCCTTTCCTATCCTCAATCCTATCCTATCCTCAATCCTATCCTATCCTTTATCCTATCCTATCCTCTATCCTATCCTATCCTCTATACTATCCTATCCTCCATCCTATCCTATCCTCAATCCTATCCTATCCTCTATCCTATCCTATTCTCTATCCTAATCTCTATCCTATCCAATCTTCTATTCTATCGTCTATCCTATCCTATCCTCTATCCTTTCCTATCCTCAATCCTATCCTATCCTCAATCCTATCCTATCCTTTATCCTATCCTATCCTCTATCCTATCCTATCCTCTATCCTATCCTATCCTCTATCCTATCCTATACTCTATCCTATTCTATCCTCTATCCTATCCTATCCTATCCTGTATCCTATCCTATCCTCTATCCTATCCTATCCTCTATCCTATCCTATCATTGATCCTATTCTATCCTCTATCCTATCCTATCCTCTATCCAATCCTATCCTCTATCCTATCCTAACATCTATGTTATCATATCCTCTACCTAATACAATCCTCAATCCGATCCTATCCTCTATCCTATCCTATCCTATCCTCTATCCTATCCTATCCTATCCTCTATCCTATCCTATCCTCTATCCTATCCTAGCCTATCCTCTATCCTATCCTATCCTCTATCCTATCCTATCCTCTATCCTATCCTATCCTCTATCCTATCCTATCCTCTATCCTATCCGATCCTCTATCCTATCGTAACATCTATGTTATCATATCCTCTACCCAATACTATCCTCAATCCTATCCTATTCTCTATCCTATCCTCAATACTATCCTATCCTCTATCCTATCCTATCCTCTATTCTATCCAATCCCCTATCCTATCCAATCCCCTATCCTATCCTCAACCCTATCCTATCCTCTATCCTATCCAATCCTCTATCGTAATCTCTATCCTATCCTATCCTCTATGGTATAATATCCTCTATTCTATCCAATCGTTTATCCTATCCTATCATCTATCCTATCCTATCCTCTATCCAATCCTATCCTCAATCCTATCCTACCCTCTATCCTATAATATCCTCTATCACATCCTATCCTCTATCCTATCCTATCCTCTATCCTATCCTCTATCCTATCCTATCCTCTATCCTATCCTATCCTCTATCCTATCCTATCCTCTATGCTATCCCATCCTCTATCCTATCCTATCCTCTATCCTATCCTATCCTGTATCCTATCCTATCCTCTATCCTATGCTCTATCCTCAATCCTATCCTCTATCCTTTCCTATTCTCTATCCTACCCTATCCTCAATCCTATCCTATCCTCTATCCTATCCTATCCTCTATCCTATCCTATCCTCTATCCTATCCTATCCTCAATCCTAACCTATCCCCTATCCTATCCTATCCTCTATCCTATCCTCTATCCTATACTATCCTCTATCCTATCCTATCCTCTATCCTATCCTATCCTCTATCCTATCCTTTCTTCTATCCTATCCTATCCTCTATTCTATCCTATCCTCCATCGTCTCCTGTCCTCTATCCTATCCAATCTCCTATCCTATCCTCTATCCTATCCAATCCCCTATCGGATCCTCTATCCTATCCAATCCTCTATGCTCTATCCTATCCTCAATCCTATCCTATCCTCTATCCTATCCTATCCTCTATTATATCCTATCCTCTATCCTATCCTATCCTCAATCCTATTCTATACTCTATCCTGTCCTATCCTATCCAATCCCCTATCCTATCCTATACTCTATCCTATCCTATCCGCTATCCTATCCTCTCTCCTCAATCCTATAACATCCTCTATCCTATCCCTTCCACTATCCTATCCTATCCTATCCAATCCCCTATCCTATCCTCTATTCGATCCTATCCTCTATCCTATCCTATCCTCTATAATAACGCATCCTCTATCCTATCCTGTCCTCGATCATATAATATCATCCATCCTATCCTATTCTCTATCCTACCCTATCCTATCCCCTATCGTATCCTATCCTCTATCCTATCCAATCCTATATCCTATACTCTATCCTATCCTATCCTCTATTCTATCCTATCCTATCGTCTTTCCTATCCTATCCTCTATCCTATCCTATCCTCTATCCTATCCAATTCTCTATCCTATCCTCTATTCTATCCTATCCTCCATCGTCTCCTGTCCTCTATCCTATCCAATCCCCTATCCTATCGTCTATCGTCTGCTATCCTCTATCCTATCCAATACCCTATCGGATCCTCCATCCTATCCTATCCTCTATCCTATCCTATCCTCTATCCTATCCAATACCCTATCGGATCCTCCATCCTATCCTATCCTCTATCCTATCCTATCCTCTATCCTATCCTATCCTATCCTCTATCCTATCCTATCCTCTTTCCTATCCTATCCTCTATCCTATCCTCTATCCTATCCTAGCCTATCCTCTATCCTATCCTATCCTCTATACTATACAATCCCCTATCCTATCCTCAATCCTATCCTATCCTCAATCCTATCCTATCCTCAATCATATCCTATCCTCTATCCTGTCCTATCCTCTATCCTATCCTATCCTCTATCCTATCCTATCCTCTATCCTATCCTATCCTCTATCCTATCCTATTCTCTATCCTATGCTATCCTCCATCCTATCCTATCATCTATCCTATAATATCCTCTATCCTATGCAATCCCCTATCCTATCCTCAACCCTATCCTATCCTCTATCCTATCCAATCCTCTATCGTAATCTCTATCCTATCCTATCCTCTATGGTATAATATCCTCTATTCTATCCAATCGTTTATCCTATCCTATCATCTATCCTATCCTATCATCTATCCAATCCTATCCTCAATCCTATCCTATCCTCTATCCTATAATATCCTCTATCACATCCTATCCTCTATCCTATACAATCCCCTATCCTATCCTCAATCCTATCCTATCCTCAATCCTATCCTATCCTCAATCATATCCTATCCTCTATCCTGTCCTATCCTCTATCCTATCCTATCCTCTATCCTATCCTATCCTCTGTCCTATCCTATCCTCTATCCTATCCTATCCTCTATCCTATCCTATCCTATCCTATCCTCTATCCTATCCTATCCTCTATCATATCCTATCCTCTATCCTATCCTATCCTCTATCCTATGCTATCCTCTATCCTATGCTATCCTCTATCCTATCCTATCCTCTATCCTATCCTATCCTCTATCCTATCCTATCCTCTATCCTATCCTATCCTCTATCCTATCCTATCCTCTATCATATCCTATCCTCTATCCTATCCTATCCTCTATCCTATCCTCTATCCTATCCTATCCTCTACCCTATCCCATCATCTTTCCTATCCTATCATCAATCCTATCCTATCCTCTGCCCTATCCTATCCGCTACCCTATTCTATCCTCTATAATATCGTATCCTCCATCCTATCCTATCCTCTATCCTATCCTCTATCCTATCCTCTATCCTATCCTATCCTATCCACTATCCTATCCTATCCACTATCCTATCCTATCCTCTATCCTATCCAAACCCCAAATCCTATCCTCTATCCTATCCCATCCTCTATCCTATCCTATCCTTTATCCTATCCTATCCTCTATCCTATCCAATCCTCTATCGTATCCTCTATCCTATCCTATTGTCTATCCTATCCTATCCTCTATCCTATCCAATCCTCTACCGTATCCTCTATCCTATCCTATGGTCAATTTTATCGTATCCTCTATCCTATCCTATCCTCTATCCTATCCTATTCTCTATCCTATCCAATCCTCCATCCTATCCTATCCACTATCCTACCCTGTCCTCATCCTATCGTATCGCCTATAATATCGTATCCTCTATCCTATCCTATCCTCTATCTTATAATATCCTCTATCCTATCCTATCCTCTATCCTATCCTATCCTCTATTCTATCCAATCCCCTATCCTATCCAATCCCCTATCCTATCCAATCCCCTATCCTATCCTCAACCCTATCCTATCCTCAATCCTATCCTATCCTCTATCCTATCCTATCCTCTATCCTATTCTATCCTCTATCCTATCCAATCCCCTATCCTATCCTCTATCCCATCCAATCCCCCATCCTATCCTCTATCCTATCCAATCCCCTATCCTCTCCTCTATCCTATCCAATCCACTATCCTATCCTCTATCCTATCCTATCCTTTATCCTAACCAGTCCTCTATCCTATCCTCTAGCCTATCCTCTCCTCTACCCTATCCCATCATCTTTCCTATCCTAGCATCAATCCTATCCTATCCTCTGCCCTATCCTATTCGCTATCCTATTCTATCCTCTATAATATCGTATCCTCCATCCTATCCTATCCACTATCCTATGCTATCCTCTATCCTATCCTATCCTCTATCCTATCGTATCCACTATCCTATCCTATCCTCTATCCTATCCAAACCCCATATCCTATCCTCTATCCTACCCTATCCTCTATCCTATCCTATCCTTTATCCTATCCTATCCTCTATCCTATCCAATCCTCTATCGTATCCTCTATCCTATCCTATTCTCTATCCTATCCTATCCTCTATCCTATCCAATCCTCTATCGTATCCTCTATCCTATCCTATCGTCAATTTTATCGTATCCTCTATCCTATCCTATCGTCAATTTTATCGTATCCTCTATCCTATCCTATCCTCTATCCTATCCTATTCTCTATCCTATCCAATCCTCCATCCTATCCTATCCTCTATCCTATCCTGTCCTCATCCTATCCTATCGCCTATAATATCGTATCCTCTATCCTATCCTATACTCCATAATATCGTATCCTCTATTCTATCCTATCCTCTATCTTATAATATCCTCTATCCTATCCTATCCTCTATCCTATCCAATCTTCTATCCAATCCTATCCTAAATCATATCCTATCCTCTATCCTATCCTATCCTCTATCCTATCCTCTCCTCTATTCTATCCAATCCCCTATCCTATCCAATCCCCTATCCTATCCTCAACCCTATCCTATCCTCAATCCTATCCTATCCTCTATCCTATCATATCCTCTATCCTATCATATACTCCATAATATCGTATCCTCTATCCTATCATATCCTTTATCATATAATATCCTCTATCCTATCCAATCACATATCCTATCGTATCCTCAATCCTATCCTATCCTCAATCCTATCCTATCCTCAATCATATCCTATCCTCTATCCTATCCTATCCTCTATCCTATCCTATCCTCTATCCTATCCTATCCTCTATCCTATCCTATCCTCTATCCTATCCTATCCTCTATCCTATCCTATCCTCTATCCTATCCTATCCTCTATCCTATCCTATCCTCTATCCTATCCTATCCTCTATCCTATCCTATCCTCCACCTATCCTATCCTCTATCCTTTCCTATCCTCAATCCTATCCTATCCTCAATCCTATCCTATCCTTTATCCTATCCTATCCTCTATCCTATCCTATCCTCTATACTATCCTATCCTCCATCCTATCCTATCCTCAATCCTATCCTATCCTCTATCCTATCCTATTCTCTATCCTAATCTCTATCCTATCCAATCTTCTATTCTATCGTCTATCCTATCCTATCCTCTATCCTTTCCTATCCTCAATCCTATCCTATCCTCAATCCTATCCTATCCTTTATCCTATCCTATCCTCTATCCTATCCTATCCTCTATCCTATCCTATCCTCTATCCTATCCTATACTCTATCCTATTCTATCCTCTATCCTATCCTATCCTATCCTGTATCCTATCCTATCCTCTATCCTATCCTATCCTCTATCCTATCCTATCATTGATCCTATTCTATCCTCTATCCTATCCTATCCTCTATCCAATCCTATCCTCTATCCTATCCTAACATCTATGTTATCATATCCTCTACCTAATACAATCCTCAATCCGATCCTATCCTCTATCCTATCCTATCCTATCCTCTATCCTATCCTATCCTATCCTCTATCCTATCCTATCCTCTATCCTATCCTAGCCTATCCTCTATCCTATCCTATCCTCTATCCTATCCTATCCTCTATCCTATCCTATCCTCTATCCTATCCTATCCTCTATCCTATCCGATCCTCTATCCTATCGTAACATCTATGTTATCATATCCTCTACCCAATACTATCCTCAATCCTATCCTATTCTCTATCCTATCCTCAATACTATCCTATCCTCTATCCTATCCTATCCTCTATTCTATCCAATCCCCTATCCTATCCAATCCCCTATCCTATCCTCAACCCTATCCTATCCTCTATCCTATCCAATCCTCTATCGTAATCTCTATCCTATCCTATCCTCTATGGTATAATATCCTCTATTCTATCCAATCGTTTATCCTATCCTATCATCTATCCTATCCTATCCTCTATCCAATCCTATCCTCAATCCTATCCTACCCTCTATCCTATAATATCCTCTATCACATCCTATCCTCTATCCTATCCTATCCTCTATCCTATCCTCTATCCTATCCTATCCTCTATCCTATCCTATCCTCTATCCTATCCTTTCCTCTATCCTATCCTATCCTCTATTCTATCCTATCCTCCATTGTCTCCTGTCCTCTATCCTATCCAATCTCCTATCCTATCCTCTATCCTATCCAATGCCCTATCGGATCCTCTATCCTATCCTATCCTCTATCCTCTATCCTATCCTCAATCCTATTCTATACTCTATCCTATCCTACCCTATCCAATCCCCTATCCTATCCTCTATTCGATCCTATCCTCTATCCTATCCTATCCTCTATAATATCGCATCCTCTATCCTATCCTGTCCTCGATCATATAATATCATCCATCCTATCCTATTCTCTATCCTACCCTATACTATCCTCTATCGTATCCTATCCTCTATCCTATCCAATCCTATATCCTATACTCTATCCTATCCTATCCTCTATTCTATCCTATCCTATCATCTTTCCTATCGTATACTCTATCCTATCCTCTTTCCTATCCTATCCTCTATCCTATCCTATCCTCTATCCTATCCTTTCCTCTATCCTATCCTATCCTCTATTCTATCCTATCCTGCATCGTCTCCTGTCCTCTATCCTATCCAATCCCCTATCCTATCCTCTATCGTCTCCTATCCTCTATCCTATCCAATCCCCTATCGGGTCCTCTATCCTATCCTATCCTCAATCCAATCATATCCTCAATCCTATCCTATCCTCTATCCTATCCTCTCCTCTATGGTATCCCATCCTCTATCCTATACTATGCTCTATCCTATCCTATCCTCTATCCTATCCTATCCTCTATCCTATCCTATGCTCAATCCTATCCTATCCTCTATCCTATCCTATCCTCTATGCTATCCCATCCTCTATCCTATCCTATCCTCTATCCTATCCTATCCTGTATCCTATCCTATCCTCTATCCTATGCTCTATCCTCAATCCTATCCTCTATCCTTTCCTATTCTCTATCCTACCCTATCCTCAATCCTATCCTATCCTCTATCCTATCCTATCCTCTATCCTATCCTATCCTCTATCCTATCCTATCCTCAATCCTAACCTATCCCCTATCCTATCCTATCCTCTATCCTATCCTCTATCCTATACTATCCTCTATCCTATCCTATCCTCTATCCTATCCTATCCTCTATCCTATCCTTTCTTCTATCCTATCCTATCCTCTATTCTATCCTATCCTCCATCGTCTCCTGTCCTCTATCCTATCCAATCTCCTATCCTATCCTCTATCCTATCCAATCCCCTATCGGATCCTCTATCCTATCCAATCCTCTATGCTCTATCCTATCCTCAATCCTATCCTATCCTCTATCCTATCCTATCCTCTATTATATCCTATCCTCTATCCTATCCTATCCTCAATCCTATTCTATACTCTATCCTGTCCTATCCTATCCAATCCCCTATCCTATCCTATACTCTATCCTATCCTATCCGCTATCCTATCCTCTCTCCTCAATCCTATAACATCCTCTATCCTATCCCTTCCACTATCCTATCCTATCCTATCCAATCCCCTATCCTATCCTCTATTCGATCCTATCCTCTATCCTATCCTATCCTCTATAATAACGCATCCTCTATCCTATCCTGTCCTCGATCATATAATATCATCCATCCTATCCTATTCTCTATCCTACCCTATCCTATCCCCTATCGTATCCTATCCTCTATCCTATCCAATCCTATATCCTATACTCTATCCTATCCTATCCTCTATTCTATCCTATCCTATCGTCTTTCCTATCCTATCCTCTATCCTATCCTATCCTCTATCCTATCCAATTCTCTATCCTATCCTCTATTCTATCCTATCCTCCATCGTCTCCTGTCCTCTATCCTATCCAATCCCCTATCCTATCGTCTATCGTCTGCTATCCTCTATCCTATCCAATACCCTATCGGATCCTCCATCCTATCCTATCCTCTATCCTATCCTATCCTCTATCCTATCCAATACCCTATCGGATCCTCCATCCTATCCTATCCTCTATCCTATCCTATCCTCTATCCTATCCTATCCTATCCTCTATCCTATCCTATCCTCTTTCCTATCCTATCCTCTATCCTATCCTCTATCCTATCCTCTATCCTATCCTCTATCCTATCCTATCCAATCCTCTATCGTATCATAATTTCTATCCTATCCAATCCTCCATCCTATCCTGTATCCGATCCTATCCGCTATCCTATCCTATCCTCTATCCTATCCTATCCTCAATCCTATTCTATCCTCCATCCTATCCTATCCTCTATTCTATCCAATCCCCTATCCTATCCAATCCCATATCCTACCCCCAACCCTATCCTATCCTCTATCCTATCCAATCCTCTATCGTATCCTCTATCCTATCCTATCCTCTATGGTATAATATCCTCTATTCTATCCAATCCTATATCCTATCCTATCATCTATCCTATCCTATCCTCTATCCTATCATATCATCTATCCTATCCTATCCTATCCACTATCCTATCCTATCCTCTATCCTATCCTATCCTCTATCCTATATTATCCTCTATCCTATCCTATCCTCTATCCTATCCTATCCTCTATCCTATCCTATCCTCTATCCTATCCTATCCTCTATCCTATCCTATCCTCTATCCTATCCTATCCTCTATCCTATCCTATTATCTATCCAATCCTATCCTCTATCCTATCCTATCCTCTATCATATCCTATCCTCTATCCTATCCTATCCTCTATCCTATCCTATCCTCTATCCTATCCTATCCTCTATCCTATCCTATCCTCTATCCTATCCTATCCTCTATCCTATCCTATCCTCTATCCTATCCTATCCTCTATCCTATCCTATCCTCTATCCTTTATTATCCTCAATCCTATCCTATCCTCAATCCTATCCTATCCTTATATCCTATCCCATCCTCTATCCTATCCTATCCTCTATCCTATCCTATCCTCTATCCTATCATATCCTCTATCCTATCCTATCCTCTATCCTATCCTATCCTCTATCCTATCCTATCCTCTATCCTATCCTATCCTCTATCCTATCCTATCCTCTATCCTATCCTATCCTCTATCCTATCCTATCCTCTATCCTATCCTATCCTCTATCCTATCCTATCCTCTATCCTATCCTATTCTCTATCCTATCCTATCCTCTATCCTATCCTATCCTCTATCCTATCCTATCCTCTATCCTATCCTATCCTCTATCCTTTATTATCCTCAATCCTATCCTATCCACAATCCTATCCTATCCTTTATCCTATCCCATCCTCTATCCTATCCTATCCTCTATCCTATCCTATCCTCTATCCTATCCTATCCTCTATCCTATCGTATCCTCTATCCTATCCTATCCTCTATCCTATCCTATCCTCTATCCTATCCTATCCTCTATCCTATCGTATCCTCTGTCCTATCCTATCCTCTATCCTATCCTATCCTCTATCCTATCCTATCCTCTATCCTATCCTATCCTCTATCCTATCCTATCCAATCCTCTATCCTATCCTATCCTCTATCCTATCCTATCCTCTATCCTATCCTATCCTCTATCCTATCCTATCCTCTATCCTATCCTATCCTCTATCCTATCCTATCCTCTATCCTATCCTATCCTCTATCCTATCCTATACTCTATTCTATCCTATCCTCTATCCTATCCTATCCTCTATCCTATCCTATCCTCTATCCTATCCTATCCTCTATCCTATCCTATCCTTTTATCCTATCCTATCCTCTATCCTATCCTATCCTCTATCCTATCCTATCCTATCCACTATCCTATCCTATCCTCTATCCTATCCTATCCTCTATCCTATCCTATCCTCTATCCTATCCTATCCTCTATCCTATCCTATCCTCTATCCCATCCTATCCTCTATTCTAATCCTATCCTCTATCCTATCCTATCCTCTATCCTATCCTATCCTCTATCCTATCCTATCCTTTTATCCTATCCTATCCTCTATCCTATCCTATCCTCTATCCTATCCTATCCTATCCACTATCCTATCCTATCCTCTATCCTATCCTATCCTCTATCCTATCCTATCCTCTATCCTATCCTATCCTCTATCCTATCCTATCCTCTATCCCATCCTATCCTCTATCCTATCCTATCCTCTATCCTATCCTATCCTCTACAATATCCTATCCTCTATCCAATCCTATCCTCTATCCTATCCTATCCTCTATCCTAACCTATCCTCTATCCTATCCTATCCTCTATCCTATCCTATCCTCTATCCTATCCTATCCTCTATCCTATCCTATCCTCTATCCTATCCTATCCTCTATCCTATCGTATCCTCTGTCCTATCCTATCCTCTATCCTATCCTATCCTCTATCCTATCCTATCCTCTATCCTATCCTATCCAATCCTCTATCCTATCCTATCCTCTA
Organism: Halictus rubicundus; assembly: GCF_050948215.1. Lineage (NCBI taxonomy): Eukaryota > Metazoa > Arthropoda > Insecta > Hymenoptera > Halictidae > Halictus > Halictus rubicundus. Next base: position 777,253 of record NW_027488608.1, read on the forward strand.
TCCTATCCTATCCTCTATCCTATCCTATCCTCTATCCTATCCTATCCTCTATCCTATCCTATCCTTTTATCCTATCCTATCCTCTATCCTATCCTATCCTCTATCCTATCCTATCCTATCCACTATCCTATCCTATCCTCTATCCTATCCTATCCTCTATCCTATCCTATCCTCTATCCTATCCTATCCTCTATCCTATCCTATCCTCTATCCCATCCTATCCTCTATTCTATCCTATCCTCTATCCTATCCTATCCTCTATCCTATCCTATCCTCTATCCTATCCTATCCTTTTATCCTATCCTATCCTCTATCCTATCCTATCCTCTATCCTATCCTATCCTATCCTATCCACTATCCTATCCTATCCTCTATCCTATCGTATCCTCTATCCTATCCTATCCTCTATCCTATCCTATCCTCTATCCTATCCTATCCTCTATCCCATCCTATCCTCTATCCTATCCTATCCTCTATCCTATCCTATCCTCTACAATATCCTATCCTCTATCCAATCCTATCCTCTATCCTATCCTATCCTCTATCCTAACCTATCCTCTATCCTATCCTATCCTCTATCCTATCCTATCCTCTATCCTATCCTATCCTCTATCCTATCCTATTCTCTCTCCTATCCTATCCTCTATCCTATCCTATCCTCTATCCTATCCGATCCTTTATCGTATCCTATCCTCTATCCTATCCTATTCTCTATCCTATCCTATCCTCTATCCTATCCTCTCTCCTCAATCCTATAATATCCTCTATCCTATCCTATACTCTATCCTATCCCATCCACTATCTCATCCTATCCTCTATCCTATCCTATTCTCTATCCTATCCTATCCTCTATTATATCCTATCCTCTATCCTATCCTATCCTCAATCCTATCCCATTCTCTATCCTATCCTATCCTCTATCCTATTCTATACTCTATCCTATCCTATCCTATCCAATCCCCTATCCTATCCTCTATTCGATCCTATCCTCTATCCTATCCTATCCTCTATAATATCGCATCCTCTATCCTATCCTGTCCTCGATCATATAATATCATCCATCCTATCCTATTCTCTATCCTACCCTATCCTATCCTCTAACGTATCCTATCCTCTATCCTATCCAATCCTATATCCTCTACTCTATCCTATCCTATCCTCTATTCTATCCTATCCTATCCTCTTTCCTATCCTATCCTCTATCCTATCCTATCCTCTATCCTATCCAATGCTCTATCCTATCCTCTATCCTATCCTATCCTCTATCCTATCCTATCCTCTATCGTATCCTATCCTCTATCCTATCCTATTCTCCATCCTATCCTATCCTCTATCCTATCCTCTCTCCTCAATCCTATAATATCCTCTATCCTATCCTATACTCTATCCTACCCCATCCACTATCCTATCCTATCCTCTATCCTATCCTATCGTCTATCCTATCCTATCCATTATCCTATCCTATCCTCTATCCTATCGTACACTCTATCCTATCCTCTTTCCTATCCTATCCTCTATCCTATCCTATCCTCTATCCTATCCTTTCCTCTATCCTATCCTATTCTCCATCGTCTCCTGTCCTCTATCCTATCCAATCCCCTATCCTATCCTCTATCGTCTCCTATCCTCTATCCTATCGAATCCCCTATCGGATCCTCTATCTTATCCTATCCTCAATCCTATCATATCCTCAATCCTATCCTATCCTCTATCCTATCCTCTCCTCTATGGTATCCCATCCTCTATCCTATACTATGCTCTATCCTATCCTATCCTCTATCCTATCCTATCCTCTATCCAATCCTATCCTCTATCCTATCCTATCCTCTATGCTATCCCATCCTCTATCCTATCCTATCCTCTATCCTATCCTATCCTCTATCCTATCCTATCCTCTATCCTATCCTATCCTCTATGCTATCCCATCCTCTATCCTATCCTATCCTCTATACTATCCTATCCTCTATCCTATCCTATCCTCTATCCTATCCTATCCTCTATCCTATGCTCTATCCTCAATCCTATCCTCTATCCTATCCTATCCTCTATCCTGTCCTATCCTCTATCCTATCCTATCCTCTATCGTATCCTTTCCTCTATCCTATCCTATCCTCTATTCTATCCTATCCTCCATCGTCTCCTGTCCTCTATCCTATCCTATCCTCTATCCTATCCTAACATCTATGTTATCATATCCTCTACCCAATACTATCCTCAATCCGATCCTATCCTCTATCCTATCCTATCCTATCCTCTATCCTATCCTATCCTATCCTCTATCCTATCCTATCCTCTATCCTATCCTATCCCATCCTCTATCCTATCCTATCCTCTATCCCATCCTATCCTCTATCCTATCCTATCCTCTATCCTATCCTATCCTCTACAATATCCTATCCTCTATCCAATCCTATCCTCTATCCTATCCTATCCTCTATCCTAACCTATCCTCTATCCTATCCTATCCTCTATCCTATCCTATCCTCTATCCTATCCTATCCTCTATCCTATCCTATCCTCTATCCTATCCTATCCTCTATCCTATCGTATCCTCTGTCCTATCCTATCCTCTATCCTATCCTATCCTCTATCCTATCCTATCCTCTATCCTATCCTATCCAATCCTCTATCCTATCCTATCCTCTATCCTATCCTATCCTCTATCCTATCCTATCCTCTATCCTATCCTATCCTCTATCCTATCCTATCCTCTATCCTATCCTATCCTTTTATCCTATCCTATCCTCTATCCTATCCTATCCTCTATCCTATCCTATCCTATCCACTATCCTATCCTATCCTCTATCCTATCCTATCCTCTATCCTATCCTATCCTCTATCCTATCCTATCCTCTATCCTATCCTATCCTCTATCCCATCCTATCCTCTATTCTATCCTATCCTCTATCCTATCCTATCCTCTATCCTATCCTATCCTCTATCCTATCCTATCCTTTTATCCTATCCTATCCTCTATCCTATCCTATCCTCTATCCTATCCTATCCTATCCTATCCACTATCCTATCATATCCTCTATCCTATCGTATCCTCTATCCTATCCTATCCTCTATCCTATCCTATCCTCTATCCTATCCTATCCTCTATCCCATCCTATCCTCTATCCTATCCTATCCTCTATCCTATCCTATCCTCTACAATATCCTATCCTCTATCCAATCCTATCCTCTATCCTATCCTATCCTCTATCCTAACCTATCCTCTATCCTATCCTATCCTCTATCCTATCCTATCCTCTATCCTATCCTATCCTCTATCCTATCCTATTCTCTCTCCTATCCTATCCTCTATCCTATCCTATCCTCTATCCTATCCGATCCTTTATCGTATCCTATCCTCTATCCTATCCTATTCTCTATCCTATCCTATCCTCTATCCTATCCTCTCTCCTCAATCCTATAATATCCTCTATCCTATCCTATACTCTATCCTATCCCATCCACTATCTCATCCTATCCTCTATCCTATCCTATTCTCTATCCTATCCTATCCTCTATTATATCCTATCCTCTATCCTATCCTATCCTCAATCCTATCCCATTCTCTATCCTATCCTATCCTCTATCCTATTCTATACTCTATCCTATCCTATCCTATCCAATCCCCTATCCTATCCTCTATTCGATCCTATCCTCTATCCTATCCTATCCTCTATAATATCGCATCCTCTATCCTATCCTGTCCTCGATCATATAATATCATATCCATCCTATCCTATTCTCTATCCTACCCTATCCTATCCTCTAACGTATCCTATCCTCTATCCTATCCAATCCTATATCCTCTACTCTATCCTATCCTATCCTCTATTCTATCCTATCCTATCCTCTTTCCTATCCTATCCTCTATCCTATCCTATCCTCTATCCTATCCAATGCTCTATCCTATCCTCTATCCTATCCTATCCTCTATCCTATCCTATCCTCTATCGTATCCTATCCTCTATCCTATCCTATTCTCCATCCTATCCTATCCTCTATCCTATCCTCTCTCCTCAATCCTATAATATCCTCTATCCTATCCTATACTCTATCCTACCCCATCCACTATCCTATCCTATCCTCTATCCTATCCTATCGTCTATCCTATCCTATCCATTATCCTATCCTATCCTCTATCCTATCGTACACTCTATCCTATCCTCTTTCCTATCCTATCCTCTATCCTATCCTATCCTCTATCCTATCCTTTCCTCTATCCTATCCTATTCTCCATCGTCTCCTGTCCTCTATCCTATCCAATCCCCTATCCTATCCTCTATCGTCTCCTATCCTCTATCCTATCGAATCCCCTATCGGATCCTCTATCTTATCCTATCCTCAATCCTATCATATCCTCAATCCTATCCTATCCTCTATCCTATCCTCTCCTCTATGGTATCCCATCCTCTATCCTATACTATGCTCTATCCTATCCTATCCTCTATCCTATCCTATCCTCTATCCAATCCTATCCTCTATCCTATCCTATCCTCTATGCTATCCCATCCTCTATCCTATCCTATCCTCTATCCTATCCTATCCTCTATCCTATCCTATCCTCTATCCTATCCTATCCTCTATGCTATCCCATCCTCTATCCTATCCTATCCTCTATACTATCCTATCCTCTATCCTATCCTATCCTCTATCCTATCCTATCCTCTATCCTATCCTCTATCCTCAATCCTATCCTCTATCCTATCCTATCCTCTATCCTGTCCTATCCTCTATCCTATCCTATCCTCTATCGTATCCTTTCCTCTATCCTATCCTATCCTCTATTCTATCCTATCCTCCATCGTCTCCTGTCCTCTATCCTATCCTATCCTCTATCCTATCCTAACATCTATGTTATCATATCCTCTACCCAATACTATCCTCAATCCGATCCTATCCTCTATCCTATCCTATCCTATCCTCTATCCTATCCTATCCTATCCTCTATCCTATCCTATCCTCTATCCTATCCTATCCCATCCTCTATCCTATCCTATCCTCTTTCCTATCCTATCCTCTATCCTATCCTATCCAATCCTCTATCGTATCATAATCTCTATCCTATCCAATCCTCCATCCTATCCTGTATCCGATCCTATCCGCTATCCTATCCTATCCTCTATCCAATCCTATCCTCAGTCCTATAATATCCTCTATCCTATCCTATCCTCTACCCTATCCTATACTCAATCCTGTCCTATCCTCACTCCTATCCTATCTCCTATCCTATCCTATCCTCTCTCCTATCTAATCCTCTATCCTATCCTATCCTCAATCCTATTCTATCCTCTATCCTGTCCTATCCTCTATTCTATCCAATCCCATATCCTAACCTCAAGCCTATCCTATCCTCTATCCTATCCAATCCTCTATCGTATCCTCTATCCTATCCTATCCTCTATGGTATAATATCCTCTATTCTATCCAATCCTATATCCTATCCTATCATCTATCCTATCCTATCCTCTATCCTATCATATCATCTATCCTATCCTATCCTATCCTATCCACTATCCTATCCTATCCTCTATCCTATCCTATCCTCTATCCTATATTATCCTCTATCCTATCCTATCCTCTATCCTATCCTATCCTCTATCCTATCCCATCCTCTATCCTATCCTATCCTCTATCCTATCCTATCCTCTATCCTATCCTATCCTCTATCCTATCCTATCCTCTATCCTATCCTATCCTCTATGCTATCCCATCCTCTATCCTATCCTATCCTCTATACTATCCTATCCTCTATCCTATCCTATCCTCTATCCTATCCTATCCTCTATCCTATCCTATCCTCTATCCTATGCTCTATCCTCAATCCTATCCTCTATCCTATCCTATCCTCTATCCTGTCCTATCCTCTATCCTATCCTATCCTCTATCGTATCCTTTCCTCTATCCTATCCTATCCTCTATTCTATCCTATCCTCCATCGTCTCCTGTCCTCTATCCTATCCTATCCTCTATCCTATCCTAACATCTATGTTATCATATCCTCTACCCAATACTATCCTCAATCCGATCCTATCCTCTATCCTATCCTATCCTATCCTCTATCCTATCCTATCCTATCCTCTATCCTATCCTATCCTCTATCCTATCCTATCCTCTATCCTATCCTATCCCATCCTCTATCCTATCCTATCCTCTTTCCTATCCTATCCTCTATCCTATCCTATCCAATCCTCTATCGTATCATAATCTCTATCCTATCCAATCCTCCATCCTATCCTGTATCCGATCCTATCCGCTATCCTATCCTATCCTCTATCCAATCCTATCCTCAGTCCTATAATATCCTCTATCCTATCCTATCCTCTACCCTATCCTATACTCAATCCTGTCCTATCCTCACTCCTATCCTATCTCCTATCCTATCCTATCCTCTATCCTATCTAATCCTCTATCCTATCCTATCCTGAATCCTATTCTATCCTCTATCCTGTCCTATCCTCTATTCTATCCAATCCCCTATCCTATCCAATCCCATATCCTACCCTCAACCCTATCCTATCCTCTATCCTATCCAATCCTCTATCGTATCCTCTATCCTATCCTATCCTCTATGGTATAATATCCTCTATTCTATCCAATCCTATATCCTATCCTATCATCTATCCTATCCTATCCTCTATCCTATCATATCATCTATCCTATCCTATCCTATCCTATCCACTATCCTATCCTATCCTCTATCCTATCCTATCCTCTATCCTATCCTATCCTCTATAGTATCCTATCCTCTATCCCATCCTATCCTCTATTCTATCCTATCCTCTATCCTATCCTATCCTCTATCCTATCCTATCCTCTATCCTATCCTATAATTTTATCCTATCCTATCCTCTATCCTATCCTATCCTCTATTATATCCTATCCTATCCACTATCCTATCCTATCCTCTATCCTATCCTATCCTCTATCCTATCCTATCCTCTATCCTATCCTATCCTCTATCCTATCCTATCCTCTATCCCATCCTATCCTCTATCCTATCCTATCCTCTATCCTATCCTATCCTCTACAATATCCTATCCTCTATCCAATCCTATCCTCTATCCTATCCTATCCTCTATCCTAACCTATCCTCTATCCTATCCTATCCTCTATCATATCCTATCCTCTATCCTATCCTATCCTCTATCCTATCCTATCCTCTATCCTATCGTATCCTCTGTCCTATCCTATCCTCTATCCTATCCTATCCTCTATCCTATCCTATCCTCTATCCTATCCTATCCAATCCTCTATCCTATCCTATCCTCTATCCTATCCTATCCTCTATCCTATCCTATCCTCTATCCTATCCTATCCTCTATCCTATCCTATCCTCTATCCTATCCTATCCTCTATCCTATCCTATCCTCTATCCTATCCTATCCTCTATCCTATCCTATCCTCTATCCTATCCTATCCTCTATCCTATCCTATCCTCTATCCTATCCTATCCTCTATCCTATCCTATCCTCTATCCTATCCTATCCTCTATCCTATCCTATCCTCTGTCCTATCCTATCCTCTATCCTATCCTATCCTCTATCCTATCCTATCCTCTATCCTATCCTATCCTCTATCCTATCCTATCCTCTATCGTCTCCTGTCCTCCTTCCTATCCAATCCCCTATCCTATCCTCTATCCTATCCAATCCTCTATCTTATCCAATCCCCAATAGTATCCTCTATCCAATCCTATCCTCTATCCTATCCTATCCTCTATCCTAACCTATCCTCTATCCTATCCTATCCTCTATCCTATCTATCCTCTATCCTATCCTATACTCTATTCTATCCTATCCTATCCTCTATCCTATCCTATCCTTTTATCCTATCCTATCCTCTATCCTATCCTATCCTCTATCCTATCCTATCCTATCCTCTATCCTATCCTATCCTATCCACTATCCGATCCTATCCTCTATCCTATCCTATCCTCTATCCTATCCTATCCTCTATCCTATCCTATCCTCTATCCTATCCTATCCTCTATCCTATCCTATCCTCTATCCCATCCTATCCTCTATCCTATCCTATCCTCTATCCTATCCTATCCTCTACAATATCCTATCCTCTATCCTATCCTATCCTCTATCCTATCCTATCCTCTATCCTATCCTATCCTCTATCGTATCCTATCCTCTATCCTATCCTATCCTCCATCATATCCTATTCTCTATCCTATCCTATCCTCTATCCTATCCTATCCTTTTATCCTATCCTATCCTCTATCCTATCCTATCCTCCATCCTATCCTATCCTCTATCCTATCCTATCCTCTATCCTATCCTATCCTATATCCTATCCAATCCCCTATCTGATCCTCTATATTATCCTCTTTACTATCCTGTTCTCTATCCTATCCTATCCTCTATCCTATCCTTTCCTCTATCCTATCCTATCCTCTATTCTATCCTATCCTCTATCCTATCCTATCCTCTATCCTATCCTTTCCTCTATCCTATCCTATCCTCTATTCTATCCTATCCTCTATCCTATCCTATCCTCTATCCTATCCTATCCTCTATCCTATCCTAACATCTATGTTATCATATCCTCTACCCAATACTATCCTCAATCCGATCCTATCCTCTATCCTATCCTATCCTATCCTATCCTCTATCCTATCCTATCCTATCCTCTATCCTATCCTATCCTCTATCCTATCCTATCCTATCCTCTATCCTATCCTATCCTCTTTCCTATCCTATCCTCTATCCTATCCTATCCAATCCTCTATCGTATCATAATCTCTATCCTATCCAATCCTCCATCCTATCCTGTATCCGATCCTATCCGCTATCCTATCCTATCCTCTATCCAATCCTATCCTCAGTCCTATAATATCCTCTATCCTATCCTATCCTCTACCCTATCCTATACTCAATCCTGTCCTATCCTCACTCCTATCCTATCTCCTATCCTATCCTATCCTCTATCCTATCTAATCCTCTATCCTATCCTATCCTCAATCCTATTCTATCCTCTATCCTATCCTATCCTCTATTCTATCCAATCCCCTATCCTATCCAATCCCATATCCTACCCTCAACCCTATCCTATCCTCTATCCTATCCAATCCTCTATCGTATCCTCTATCCTATCCTATCCTCTATGGTATAATATCCTCTATTCTATCCAATCCTATATCCTATCCTATCATCTATCCTATCCTATCCTCTATCCTATCATATCATCTATCCTATCCTATCCTATCCACTATCCTATCCTATCCTCTATCCTATCCTATCCTCTATCCTATATTATCCTCTATCCTATCCTATCCTCTATCCTATCCTATCCTCTATCCTATCCTATCCTCTATCCTATCCTATCCTCTATCCTATCCTATCCTCTATCCTATCCTATCCTCTATCCTATCCTATTATCTATCCAATCCTATCCTCTATCCTATCCTATCCTCTATCATATCCTATCCTCTATCCTATCCTATCCTCTATCCTATCCTATCCTCTATCCTATCCTATCCTCTATCCTATCCTATCCTCTATCCTATCCTATCCTCTATCCTATCCTATCCTCTATCCTATCCTATCCTCTATCCTATCCTATCCTCTATCCTTTATTATCCTCAATCCTATCCTATCCTCAATCCTATCCTATCCTTATATCCTATCCCATCCTCTATCCTATCCTATCCTCTATCCTATCCTATCCTCTATCCTATCATATCCTCTATCCTATCCTATCCTCTATCCTATCCTATCCTCTATCCTATCCTATCCTCTATCCTATCCTATCCTCTATCCTATCCTATCCTCTATCCTATCCTATCCTCTATCCTATCCTATCCTCTATCCTATCCTATCCTCTATCCTATCCTATCCTCTATCCTATCCTATTCTCTATCCTATCCTATCCTCTATCCTATCCTATCCTCTATCCTATCCTATCCTCTATCCTATCCTATCCTCTATCCTTTATTATCCTCAATCCTATCCTATCCACAATCCTATCCTATCCTTTATCCTATCCCATCCTCTATCCTATCCTATCCTCTATCCTATCCTATCCTCTATCCTATCCTATCCTCTATCCTATCCTATCCTCTATCCTATCCTATCCTCAATCCTATTCTATCCTCTATCCTATCCTATCCTCTATTCTATCCAATCCCCTATCCTATCCAATCCCATATCCTACCCTCAACCCTATCCTATCCTCTATCCTATCCAATCCTCTATCGTATCCTCTATCCTATCCTATCCTCTATGGTATAATATCCTCTATTCTATCCAATCCTATATCCTATCCTATCATCTATCCTATCCTATCCTCTATCCTATCATATCATCTATCCTATCCTATCCTATCCACTATCCTATCCTATCCTCTATCCTATCCTATCCTCTATCCTATATTATCCTCTATCCTATCCTATCCTCTATCCTATCCTATCCTCTATCCTATCCTATCCTCTATCCTATCCTATCCTCTATCCTATCCTATCCTCTATCCTATCCTATCCTCTATCCTATCCTATTATCTATCCAATCCTATCCTCTATCCTATCCTATCCTCTATCATATCCTATCCTCTATCCTATCCTATCCTCTATCCTATCCTATCCTCTATCCCATCCTATCCTCTATCCTATCCTATCCTCTATCCTATCATATCCTCTATCCTATCCTATCCTCTATCCTATCCTATCCTCTATCCTATCCTATCCTCTATCCTATCCTATCCTCTATCCTATCCTATCCTCTATCCTATCCTATCCTCTATCCTATCCTATCCTCTATCCTATCCTATCCTCTATCGTCTCCTGTCCTCCTTCCTATCCAATCCCCTATCCTATCCTCTATCCTATCCAATCCTCTATCTTATCCAATCCCCAATAGTATCCTCTATCCAATCCTATCCTCTATCCTATCCTATCCTCTATCCTAACCTATCCTCTATCCTATCCTATCCTCTATCCTATCTATCCTCTATCCTATCCTATACTCTATTCTATCCTATCCTATCCTCTATCCTATCCTATCCTTTTATCCTATCCTATCCTCTATCCTATCCTATCCTCTATCCTATCCTATCCTATCCTCTATCCTATCCTATCCTATCCACTATCCGATCCTATCCTCTATCCTATCCTATCCTCTATCCTATCCTATCCTCTATCCTATCCTATCCTCTATCCTATCCTATCCTCTATCCTATCCTATCCTCTATCCCATCCTATCCTCTATCCTATCCTATCCTCTATCCTATCCTATCCTCTACAATATCCTATCCTCTATCCTATCCTATCCTCTATCCTATCCTATCCTCTATCCTATCCTATCCTCTATCGTATCCTATCCTCTATCCTATCCTATCCTCCATCATATCCTATTCTCTATCCTATCCTATCCTCTATCCTATCCTATCCTTTTATCCTATCCTATCCTCTATCCTATCCTATCCTCCATCCTATCCTATCCTCTATCCTATCCTATCCTCTATCCTATCCTATCCTATATCCTATCCAATCCCCTATCTGATCCTCTATATTATCCTCTTTACTATCCTGTTCTCTATCCTATCCTATCCTCTATCCTATCCTTTCCTCTATCCTATCCTATCCTCTATTCTATCCTATCCTCTATCCTATCCTATCCTCTATCCTATCCTTTCCTCTATCCTATCCTATCCTCTATTCTATCCTATCCTCTATCCTATCCTATCCTCTATCCTATCCTATCCTCTATCCTATCCTAACATCTATGTTATCATATCCTCTACCCAATACTATCCTCAATCCGATCCTATCCTCTATCCTATCCTATCCTATCCTATCCTCTATCCTATCCTATCCTATCCTCTATGCTATCCTATCCTCTATCCTATCCTATCCTATCCTCTATCCTATCCTATCCTCTTTCCTATCCTATCCTCTATCCTATCCTATCCAATCCTCTATCGTATCATAATCTCTATCCTATCCAATCCTCCATCCTATCCTGTATCCGATCCTATCCGCTATCCTATCCTATCCTCTATCCAATCCTATCCTCAGTCCTATAATATCCTCTATCCTATCCTATCCTCTACCCTATCCTATACTCAATCCTGTCCTATCCTCACTCCTATCCTATCTCCTATCCTATCCTATCCTCTATCCTATCTAATCCTCTATCCTATCCTATCCTCAATCCTATTCTATCCTCTATCCTATCCTATCCTCTATTCTATCCAATCCCCTATCCTATCCAATCCCATATCCTACCCTCAACCCTATCCTATCCTCTATCCTATCCAATCCTCTATCGTATCCTCTATCCTATCCTATCCTCTATGGTATAATATCCTCTATTCTATCCAATCCTATATCCTATCCTATCATCTATCCTATCCTATCCTCTATCCTATCATATCATCTATCCTATCCTATCCTATCCACTATCCTATCCTATCCTCTATCCTATCCTATCCTCTATCCTATATTATCCTCTATCCTATCCTATCCTCTATCCTATCCTATCCTCTATCCTATCCTATCCTCTATCCTATCCTATCCTCTATCCTATCCTATCCTCTATCCTATCCTATCCTCTATCCTATCCTATTATCTATCCAATCCTATCCTCTATCCTATCCTATCCTCTATCATATCCTATCCTCTATCCTATCCTATCCTCTATCCTATCCTATCCTCTATCCTATCCTATCCTCTATCCTATCCTATCCTCTATCCTATCCTATCCTCTATCCTATCCTATCCTCTATCCTATCCTATCCTCTATCCTATCCTATCCTCTATCCTTTATTATCCTCAATCCTATCCTATCCTCAATCCTATCCTATCCTTATATCCTATCCCATCCTCTATCCTATCCTATCCTCTATCCTATCCTATCCTCTATCCTATCATATCCTCTATCCTATCCTATCCTCTATCCTATCCTATCCTCTATCCTATCCTATCCTCTATCCTATCCTATCCTCTATCCTATCCTATCCTCTATCCTATCCTATCCTCTATCCTATCCTATCCTCTATCCTATCCTATCCTCTATCCTATCCTATCCTCTATCCTATCCTATTCTCTATCCTATCCTATCCTCTATCCTATCCTATCCTCTATCCTATCCTATCCTCTATCCTATCCTTTCCTCTATCCTTTATTATCCTCAATCCTATCCTATCCACAATCCTATCCTATCCTTTATCCTATCCCATCCTCTATCCTATCCTATCCTCTATCCTATCCTATCCTCTATCCTATCCTATCCTCTATCCTATCGTATCCTCTATCCTATCCTATCCTCTATCCTATCCTATCCTCTATCCTATCCTATCCTCTATCCTATCGTATCCTCTGTCCTATCCTATCCTCTATCCTATCCTATCCTCTATCCTATCCTATCCTCTATCCTATCCTATCCTCTATCCTATCCTATCCAATCCTCTATCCTATCCTATCCTCTATCCTATCCTATCCTCTATCCTATCCTATCCTCTATCCTATCCTATCCTCTATCCTATCCTATCCTCTATCCTATCCTATCCTCTATCCTATCCTATCCTCTATCCTATCCTATACTCTATTCTATCCTATCCTCTATCCTATCCTATCCTCTATCCTATCCTATCCTCTATCCTATCCTATCCTCTATCCTATCCTATCCTTTTATCCTATCCTATCCTCTATCCTATCCTATCCTCTATCCTATCCTATCCTATCCACTATCCTATCCTATCCTCTATCCTATCCTATCCTCTATCCTATCCTATCCTCTATCCTATCCTATCCTCTATCCTATCCTATCCTCTATCCCATCCTATCCTCTATTCTATCCTATCCTCTATCCTATCCTATCCTCTATCCTATCCTATCCTCTATCCTATCCTATCCTTTTATCCTATCCTATCCTCTATCCTATCCTATCCTCTATCCTATCCTATCCTATCCACTATCCTATCCTATCCTCTATCCTATCCTATCCTCTATCCTATCCTATCCTCTATCCTATCCTATCCTCTATCCTATCCTATCCTCTATCCCATCCTATCCTCTATCCTATCCTATCCTCTATCCTATCCTATCCTCTACAATATCCTATCCTCTATCCAATCCTATCCTCTATCCTATCCTATCCTCTATCCTAACCTATCCTCTATCCTATCCTATCCTCTATCCTATCCTATCCTCTATCCTATCCTATCCTCTATCCTATCCTATCCTCTATCCTATCCTATCCTCTATCCTATCGTATCCTCTGTCCTATCCTATCCTCTATCCTATCCTATCCTCTATCCTATCCTATCCTCTATCCTATCCTATCCAATCCTCTATCCTATCCTATCCTCTATCCTATCCTATCCTCTATCCTATCCTATCCTCTATCCTATCCTATCCTCTATCCTATCCTATCCTCTATCCTATCCTATCCTTTTATCCTATCCTATCCTCTATCCTATCCTATCCTCTATCCTATCCTATCCTATCCACTATCCTATCCTATCCTCTATCCTATCCTATCCTCTATCCTATCCTATCCTCTATCCTATCCTATCCTCTATCCTATCCTATCCTCTATCCCATCCTATCCTCTATTCTATCCTATCCTCTATCCTATCCTATCCTCTATCCTATCCTATCCTCTATCCTATCCTATCCTTTTATCCTATCCTATCCTCTATCCTATCCTATCCTCTATCCTATCCTATCCTATCCTATCCACTATCCTATCCTATCCTCTATCCTATCGTATCCTCTATCCTATCCTATCCTCTATCCTATCCTATCCTCTATCCTATCCTATCCTCTATCCCATCCTATCCTCTATCCTATCCTATCCTCTATCCTATCCTATCCTCTACAATATCCTATCCTCTATCCAATCCTATCCTCTATCCTATCCTATCCTCTATCCTAACCTATCCTCTATCCTATCCTATCCTCTATCCTATCCTATCCTCTATCCTATCCTATCCTCTATCCTATCCTATTCTCTCTCCTATCCTATCCTCTATCCTATCCTATCCTCTATCCTATCCGATCCTTTATCGTATCCTATCCTCTATCCTATCCTATTCTCTATCCTATCCTATCCTCTATCCTATCCTCTCTCCTCAATCCTATAATATCCTCTATCCTATCCTATACTCTATCCTATCCCATCCACTATCTCATCCTATCCTCTATCCTATCCTATTCTCTATCCTATCCTATCCTCTATTATATCCTATCCTCTATCCTATCCTATCCTCAATCCTATCCCATTCTCTATCCTATCCTATCCTCTATCCTATTCTATACTCTATCCTATCCTATCCTATCCAATCCCCTATCCTATCCTCTATTCGATCCTATCCTCTATCCTATCCTATCCTCTATAATATCGCATCCTCTATCCTATCCTGTCCTCGATCATATAATATCATCCATCCTATCCTATTCTCTATCCTACCCTATCCTATCCTCTAACGTATCCTATCCTCTATCCTATCCAATCCTATATCCTCTACTCTATCCTATCCTATCCTCTATTCTATCCTATCCTATCCTCTTTCCTATCCTATCCTCTATCCTATCCTATCCTCTATCCTATCCAATGCTCTATCCTATCCTCTATCCTATCCTATCCTCTATCCTATCCTATCCTCTATCGTATCCTATCCTCTATCCTATCCTATTCTCCATCCTATCCTATCCTCTATCCTATCCTCTCTCCTCAATCCTATAATATCCTCTATCCTATCCTATACTCTATCCTACCCCATCCACTATCCTATCCTATCCTCTATCCTATCCTATCGTCTATCCTATCCTATCCATTATCCTATCCTATCCTCTATCCTATCGTACACTCTATCCTATCCTCTTTCCTATCCTATCCTCTATCCTATCCTATCCTCTATCCTATCCTTTCCTCTATCCTATCCTATTCTCCATCGTCTCCTGTCCTCTATCCTATCCAATCCCCTATCCTATCCTCTATCGTCTCCTATCCTCTATCCTATCGAATCCCCTATCGGATCCTCTATCTTATCCTATCCTCAATCCTATCATATCCTCAATCCTATCCTATCCTCTATCCTATCCTCTCCTCTATGGTATCCCATCCTCTATCCTATACTATGCTCTATCCTATCCTATCCTCTATCCTATCCTATCCTCTATCCAATCCTATCCTCTATCCTATCCTATCCTCTATGCTATCCCATCCTCTATCCTATCCTATCCTCTATCCTATCCTATCCTCTATCCTATCCTATCCTCTATCCTATCCTATCCTCTATGCTATCCCATCCTCTATCCTATCCTATCCTCTATACTATCCTATCCTCTATCCTATCCTATCCTCTATCCTATCCTATCCTCTATCCTATGCTCTATCCTCAATCCTATCCTCTATCCTATCCTATCCTCTATCCTGTCCTATCCTCTATCCTATCCTATCCTCTATCGTATCCTTTCCTCTATCCTATCCTATCCTCTATTCTATCCTATCCTCCATCGTCTCCTGTCCTCTATCCTATCCTATCCTCTATCCTATCCTAACATCTATGTTATCATATCCTCTACCCAATACTATCCTCAATCCGATCCTATCCTCTATCCTATCCTATCCTATCCTCTATCCTATCCTATCCTATCCTCTATCCTATCCTATCCTCTATCCTATCCTATCCCATCCTCTATCCTATCCTATCCTCTATCCCATCCTATCCTCTATCCTATCCTATCCTCTATCCTATCCTATCCTCTACAATATCCTATCCTCTATCCAATCCTATCCTCTATCCTATCCTATCCTCTATCCTAACCTATCCTCTATCCTATCCTATCCTCTATCCTATCCTATCCTCTATCCTATCCTATCCTCTATCCTATCCTATCCTCTATCCTATCCTATCCTCTATCCTATCGTATCCTCTGTCCTATCCTATCCTCTATCCTATCCTATCCTCTATCCTATCCTATCCTCTATCCTATCCTATCCAATCCTCTATCCTATCCTATCCTCTATCCTATCCTATCCTCTATCCTATCCTATCCTCTATCCTATCCTATCCTCTATCCTATCCTATCCTCTATCCTATCCTATCCTTTTATCCTATCCTATCCTCTATCCTATCCTATCCTCTATCCTATCCTATCCTATCCACTATCCTATCCTATCCTCTATCCTATCCTATCCTCTATCCTATCCTATCCTCTATCCTATCCTATCCTCTATCCTATCCTATCCTCTATCCCATCCTATCCTCTATTCTATCCTATCCTCTATCCTATCCTATCCTCTATCCTATCCTATCCTCTATCCTATCCTATCCTTTTATCCTATCCTATCCTCTATCCTATCCTATCCTCTATCCTATCCTATCCTATCCTATCCACTATCCTATCCTATCCTCTATCCTATCGTATCCTCTATCCTATCCTATCCTCTATCCTATCCTATCCTCTATCCTATCCTATCCTCTATCCCATCCTATCCTTTATCCTATCCTATCCTCTATCCTATCCTATCCTCTACAATATCCTATCCTCTATCCAATCCTATCCTCTATCCTATCCTATCCTCTATCCTAACCTATCCTCTATCCTATCCTATCCTCTATCCTATCCTATCCTCTATCCTATCCTATCCTCTATCCTATCCTATTCTCTCTCCTATCCTATCCTCTATCCTATCCTATCCTCTATCCTATCCGATCCTTTATCGTATCCTATCCTCTATCCTATCCTATTCTCTATCCTATCCTATCCTCTATCCTATCCTCTCTCCTCAATCCTATAATATCCTCTATCCTATCCTATACTCTATCCTATCCCATCCACTATCTCATCCTATCCTCTATCCTATCCTATTCTCTATCCTATCCTATCCTCTATTATATCCTATCCTCTATCCTATCCTATCCTCAATCCTATCCCATTCTCTATCCTATCCTATCCTCTATCCTATTCTATACTCTATCCTATCCTATCCTATCCAATCCCCTATCCTATCCTCTATTCGATCCTATCCTCTATCCTATCCTATCCTCTATAATATCGCATCCTCTATCCTATCCTGTCCTCGATCATATAATATCATCCATCCTATCCTATTCTCTATCCTACCCTATCCTATCCTCTAACGTATCCTATCCTCTATCCTATCCAATCCTATATCCTCTACTCTATCCTATCCTATCCTCTATTCTATCCTATCCTATCCTCTTTCCTATCCTATCCTCTATCCTATCCTATCCTCTATCCTATCCAATGCTCTATCCTATCCTCTATCCTATCCTATCCTCTATCCTATCCTATCCTCTATCGTATCCTATCCTCTATCCTATCCTATTCTCCATCCTATCCTATCCTCTATCCTATCCTCTCTCCTCAATCCTATAATATCCTCTATCCTATCCTATACTCTATCCTACCCCATCCACTATCCTATCCTATCCTCTATCCTATCCTATCGTCTATCCTATCCTATCCATTATCCTATCCTATCCTCTATCCTATCGTACACTCTATCCTATCCTCTTTCCTATCCTATCCTCTATCCTATCCTATCCTCTATCCTATCCTTTCCTCTATCCTATCCTATTCTCCATCGTCTCCTGTCCTCTATCCTATCCAATCCCCTATCCTATCCTCTATCGTCTCCTATCCTCTATCCTATCGAATCCCCTATCGGATCCTCTATCTTATCCTATCCTCAATCCTATCATATCCTCAATCCTATCCTATCCTCTATCCTATCCTCTCCTCTATGGTATCCCATCCTCTATCCTATACTATGCTCTATCCTATCCTATCCTCTATCCTATCCTATCCTCTATCCAATCCTATCCTCTATCCTATCCTATCCTCTATGCTATCCCATCCTCTATCCTATCCTATCCTCTATCCTATCCTATCCTCTATCCTATCCTATCCTCTATCCTCAATCCTATCCTCTTTCCTATCCTATCCTCTATCCTATCCTATCCAATCCTCTATCGTATCATAATCTCTATCCTATCCAATCCTCCATCCTATCCTGTATCCGATCCTATCCGCTATCCTATCCTATCCTCTATCCAATCCTATCCTCAGTCCTATAATATCCTCTATCCTATCCTATCCTCTACCCTATCCTATACTCAATCCTGTCCTATCCTCACTCCTATCCTATCTCCTATCCTATCCTATCCTCTCTCCTATCTAATCCTCTATCCTATCCTATCCTCAATCCTATTCTATCCTCTATCCTGTCCTATCCTCTATTCTATCCAATCCCATATCCTAACCTCAAGCCTATCCTATCCTCTATCCTATCCAATCCTCTATCGTATCCTCTATCCTATCCTATCCTCTATGGTATAATATCCTCTATTCTATCCAATCCTATATCCTATCCTATCATCTATCCTATCCTATCCTCTATCCTATCATATCATCTATCCTATCCTATCCTATCCTATCCACTATCCTATCCTATCCTCTATCCTATCCTATCCTCTATCCTATATTATCCTCTATCCTATCCTATCCTCTATCCTATCCTATCCTCTATCCTATCCCATCCTCTATCCTATCCTATCCTCTATCCTATCCTATCCTCTATCCTATCCTATCCTCTATCCTATCCTATCCTCTATCCTATCCTATCCTCTATGCTATCCCATCCTCTATCCTATCCTATCCTCTATACTATCCTATCCTCTATCCTATCCTATCCTCTATCCTATCCTATCCTCTATCCTATCCTATCCTCTATCCTATGCTCTATCCTCAATCCTATCCTCTATCCTATCCTATCCTCTATCCTGTCCTATCCTCTATCCTATCCTATCCTCTATCGTATCCTTTCCTCTATCCTATCCTATCCTCTATTCTATCCTATCCTCCATCGTCTCCTGTCCTCTATCCTATCCTATCCTCTATCCTATCCTAACATCTATGTTATCATATCCTCTACCCAATACTATCCTCAATCCGATCCTATCCTCTATCCTATCCTATCCTATCCTCTATCCTATCCTATCCTATCCTCTATCCTATCCTATCCTCTATCCTATCCTATCCTCTATCCTATCCTATCCCATCCTCTATCCTATCCTATCCTCTTTCCTATCCTATCCTCTATCCTATCCTATCCAATCCTCTATCGTATCATAATCTCTATCCTATCCAATCCTCCATCCTATCCTGTATCCGATCCTATCCGCTATCCTATCCTATCCTCTATCCAATCCTATCCTCAGTCCTATAATATCCTCTATCCTATCCTATCCTCTACCCTATCCTATACTCAATCCTGTCCTATCCTCACTCCTATCCTATCTCCTATCCTATCCTATCCTCTATCCTATCTAATCCTCTATCCTATCCTATCCTGAATCCTATTCTATCCTCTATCCTGTCCTATCCTCTATTCTATCCAATCCCCTATCCTATCCAATCCCATATCCTACCCTCAACCCTATCCTATCCTCTATCCTATCCAATCCTCTATCGTATCCTCTATCCTATCCTATCCTCTATGGTATAATATCCTCTATTCTATCCAATCCTATATCCTATCCTATCATCTATCCTATCCTATCCTCTATCCTATCATATCATCTATCCTATCCTATCCTATCCTATCCACTATCCTATCCTATCCTCTATCCTATCCTATCCTCTATCCTATCCTATCCTCTATAGTATCCTATCCTCTATCCCATCCTATCCTCTATTCTATCCTATCCTCTATCCTATCCTATCCTCTATCCTATCCTATCCTCTATCCTATCCTATAATTTTATCCTATCCTATCCTCTATCCTATCCTATCCTCTATCCTATCCTATCCTATCCACTATCCTATCCTATCCTCTATCCTATCCTATCCTCTATCCTATCCTATCCTCTATCCTATCCTATCCTCTATCCTATCCTATCCTCTATCCCATCCTATCCTCTATCCTATCCTATCCTCTATCCTATCCTATCCTCTACAATATCCTATCCTCTATCCAATCCTATCCTCTATCCTATCCTATCCTCTATCCTAACCTATCCTCTATCCTATCCTATCCTCTATCATATCCTATCCTCTATCCTATCCTATCCTCTATCCTATCCTATCCTCTATCCTATCGTATCCTCTGTCCTATCCTATCCTCTATCCTATCCTATCCTCTATCCTATCCTATCCTCTATCCTATCCTATCCAATCCTCTATCCTATCCTATCCTCTATCCTATCCTATCCTCTATCCTATCCTATCCTCTATCCTATCCTATCCTCTATCCTATCCTATCCTCTATCCTATC
This sequence comes from Halictus rubicundus, assembly GCF_050948215.1. Classification (NCBI taxonomy): domain Eukaryota; kingdom Metazoa; phylum Arthropoda; class Insecta; order Hymenoptera; family Halictidae; genus Halictus; species Halictus rubicundus. The sequence continues at coordinate 798,504 of NW_027488608.1, forward strand.
CTATCCTCTATCCTATCCTATCCTCTATCCTATCCTATCCTCTATCCTATCCTATCCTCTATCCTATCCTATCCTCTATCCTATCCTATCCTCTATCCTATCCTATCCTCTATCCTATCCTATCCTCTATCCTATCCTATCCTCTGTCCTATCCTATCCTCTATCCTATCCTATCCTCTATCCTATCCTATCCTCTATCCTATCCTATCCTCTATCCTATCCTATCCTCTATCCTATCCTATCCTCTATCGTCTCCTGTCCTCCTTCCTATCCAATCCCCTATCCTATCCTCTATCCTATCCAATCCTCTATCTTATCCAATCCCCAATAGTATCCTCTATCCAATCCTATCCTCTATCCTATCCTATCCTCTATCCTAACCTATCCTCTATCCTATCCTATCCTCTATCCTATCTATCCTCTATCCTATCCTATACTCTATTCTATCCTATCCTATCCTCTATCCTATCCTATCCTTTTATCCTATCCTATCCTCTATCCTATCCTATCCTCTATCCTATCCTATCCTATCCTCTATCCTATCCTATCCTATCCACTATCCGATCCTATCCTCTATCCTATCCTATCCTCTATCCTATCCTATCCTCTATCCTATCCTATCCTCTATCCTATCCTATCCTCTATCCTATCCTATCCTCTATCCCATCCTATCCTCTATCCTATCCTATCCTCTATCCTATCCTATCCTCTACAATATCCTATCCTCTATCCTATCCTATCCTCTATCCTATCCTATCCTCTATCCTATCCTATCCTCTATCGTATCCTATCCTCTATCCTATCCTATCCTCCATCATATCCTATTCTCTATCCTATCCTATCCTCTATCCTATCCTATCCTTTTATCCTATCCTATCCTCTATCCTATCCTATCCTCCATCCTATCCTATCCTCTATCCTATCCTATCCTCTATCCTATCCTATCCTATATCCTATCCAATCCCCTATCTGATCCTCTATATTATCCTCTTTACTATCCTGTTCTCTATCCTATCCTATCCTCTATCCTATCCTTTCCTCTATCCTATCCTATCCTCTATTCTATCCTATCCTCTATCCTATCCTATCCTCTATCCTATCCTTTCCTCTATCCTATCCTATCCTCTATTCTATCCTATCCTCTATCCTATCCTATCCTCTATCCTATCCTATCCTCTATCCTATCCTAACATCTATGTTATCATATCCTCTACCCAATACTATCCTCAATCCGATCCTATCCTCTATCCTATCCTATCCTATCCTATCCTCTATCCTATCCTATCCTATCCTCTATCCTATCCTATCCTCTATCCTATCCTATCCTATCCTCTATCCTATCCTATCCTCTTTCCTATCCTATCCTCTATCCTATCCTATCCAATCCTCTATCGTATCATAATCTCTATCCTATCCAATCCTCCATCCTATCCTGTATCCGATCCTATCCGCTATCCTATCCTATCCTCTATCCAATCCTATCCTCAGTCCTATAATATCCTCTATCCTATCCTATCCTCTACCCTATCCTATACTCAATCCTGTCCTATCCTCACTCCTATCCTATCTCCTATCCTATCCTATCCTCTATCCTATCTAATCCTCTATCCTATCCTATCCTCAATCCTATTCTATCCTCTATCCTATCCTATCCTCTATTCTATCCAATCCCCTATCCTATCCAATCCCATATCCTACCCTCAACCCTATCCTATCCTCTATCCTATCCAATCCTCTATCGTATCCTCTATCCTATCCTATCCTCTATGGTATAATATCCTCTATTCTATCCAATCCTATATCCTATCCTATCATCTATCCTATCCTATCCTCTATCCTATCATATCATCTATCCTATCCTATCCTATCCACTATCCTATCCTATCCTCTATCCTATCCTATCCTCTATCCTATATTATCCTCTATCCTATCCTATCCTCTATCCTATCCTATCCTCTATCCTATCCTATCCTCTATCCTATCCTATCCTCTATCCTATCCTATCCTCTATCCTATCCTATCCTCTATCCTATCCTATCCTCTATCCTATCCTATCCTCTATCCTATCCTATCCTCTATCCTATCCTATCCTCTATCCTATCCTATCCTCTATCCTATCCTATCCTCTATCCTATCCTATCCTCTATCCTTTATTATCCTCAATCCTATCCTATCCTCAATCCTATCCTATCCTTTATCCTATCCCATCCTCTATCCTATCCTATCCTCTATCCTATCCTATCCTCTATCCTATCCTATCCTCTATCCTATCGTATCCTCTATCCTATCCTATCCTCTATCCTATCCTATCCTCTATCCTATCCTATCCTCTATCCTATCGTATCCTCTGTCCTATCCTATCCTCTATCCTATCCTATCCTCTATCGTCTCCTGTCCTCCTTCCTATCCAATCTCCTATCCTATCCTCTATCCTATCCAATCCTCTGTCTTATCCAATCCCCAATCCTATCCTCTATCCAATCCTATCCTCTATCCTATCCTATCCTCTATCCTAACCTATCCTCTATCCTATCCTATCCTCTATCCTATCCTATCCTCTATCCTATCCTATACTCTATTCTATCCTATCCTCTATCCTATCCTATCCTCTATCCTATCCTATCCTCTATCTAATCCTATCCTTTTATCCTATCCTATCCTCTATCCTATCCTATCCTCTATCCTATCCTATCCTATCCACTATCCTATCCTATCCTCTATCCTATCCTATCCTCTATCCTATCCTATCCTCTATCCTATCCTATCCTCTATCCTATCCTATCCTCTATCCCATCCTATCCTCTATTCTATCCTATCCTCTATCCTATCCTATCCTCTATCCTATCCTATCCTCTATCCTATCCTATCCTTTTATCCTATCCTATCCTCTATCCTATCCTATCCTCTATCCTATCCTATCCTATCCACTATCCTATCCTATCCTCTATCCTATCCTATCCTAGCCTCTATCCTATCCTATCCTCTATCCTATCCTATCCTCTATCCCATCCTATCCTCTATCCTATCCTATCCTCTATCCGATCCTATCCTCTACAATATCCTATCCTCTATCCAATCCTATCCTCTATCCTATCCTATCCTCTATCCTAACCTATCCTCTATCCTATCCTATCCTCTATCCTATCCTATCCTCTATCCTATCCTATCCTCTATCCTATCCTATCCTCTATCCTATCCTATCCTCTATCCTATCCTATCCTATCCTCTATCCTATCCTATCCTCTATCCTATCCTATCCTCTATCCTATCCTATCCTCTATCCTATCCTATCCTCTATCCTATCCTATCCTCTATCCTATCCTATCCTCTATCCTATCCTATCCTCTATCCTATCCTATCCTCTATCCTATCCTATCCTCTATCCTATCCTATCCTCTATCCTATCCTATCCTCTATCCTATCCTATCCTCTATCCTATCCTATCCTCTATCCTATCCTATCCTCTATCCTATCCTATCCTCTATCCTATCCTATCCTCTATCCTATCCTATCCTCTATCGTCTCCTGTCCTCCTTCCTATCCAATCCCCTATCCTATCCTCTATCCTATCCAATCCTCTATCTTATCCAATCCCCAATCCTATCCTCTATCCAATCCTATCCTCTATCCTATCCTATCCTCTATCCTAACCTATCCTCTATCCTATCCTATCCTCTATCCTATCCTATCCTCTATCCTATCCTATACTCTATTCTATCCTATCCTCTATCCTATCCTATCCTCTATCCTATCCTATCCACTATCCTATCCTATCCTTTATCCTATCCCATCCTCTATCCTATCCTATCCTCTATCCTATCCTATCCTATCCACTATCCTATCCTATCCTCTATCCTATCCTATCCTCTATCCTATCCTATCCTCTATCCTATCCTATCCTCTATCCTATCCTATCCTCTATCCCATCCTATCCTCTATTCTATCCTATCCTCTATCCTATCCTATCCTCTATCCTATCCTATCCTCTATCCTATCCTATCCTTTTATCCTATCCTATCCTCTATCCTATCCTATCCTCTATCCTATCCTATCCTATCCACTATCCTATCCTATCCTCTATCCTATCCTATCCTCTATCCTATCCTATCCTCTATCCTATCCTATCCTCTATCCTATCCTATCCTCTATCCCATCCTATCCTCTATCCTATCCTATCCTCTATCCTATCCTATCCTCTACAATATCCTATCCTCTATCCTATCCCATCCTCTATCCTATCCTATCCTCTATCATATCCTATCCTCTATCCTATCCTATCCTCTATCGTATCCTATCCTCCATCATATCCTATTCTCTATCCTATCCTATCCTCTATCCTATCCTATCCTTTTATCCTATCCTATCCTCTATCCTATCCTATCCTCTATCCTATCCTATCCACTATCCTATCCTATCCTCTATCCTATCCTATCCTCTATCCTATCCTATTCTCTATCCTATCCGATCCACCATCCTATCCTATCCTCTATCCTATCCTATCCAATCCTCTATCCTATCCTATCCTCTATCCTATCCTATCCTCTATCCTATCCTATCCTCTATCCTATCCTATCCTCTATCCTATCCTATCCTCTATCCTATCCTATCCTCTATCCTATCCTATCCTCTATCCTATCCTATCCTCTATCGTATCCTATCCTCCATCATATCCTATTCTCTATCCTATCCTATCCTCTATCCTATCCTATCCTTTTATCCTATCCTATCCTCTATCCTATCCTATCCTCTATCCTATCCTATCCTCTATCGTCTCCTGTCCTCCTTCCTATCCAATCCCCTATCCTATCCTCTATCCTATCCAATCCTCTATCTTATCCAATCCCCAATCCTATCCTCTATCCAATCCTATCCTCTATCCTATCCTATCCTCTATCCTAACCTATCCTCTATCCTATCCTATCCTCTATCCTATCCTATCCTCTATCCTATCCTATACTCTATTCTATCCTATCCTCTATCCTATCCTATCCTCTATCCTATCCTATCCTCTATCCTATCCTATCCTTTATCCTATCCCATCCTCTATCCTATCCTATCCTCTATCCTATCCTATCCTATCCACTATCCTATCCTATCCTCTATCCTATCCTATCCTCTATCCTATCCTATCCTCTATCCTATCCTATCCTCTATCCTATCCTATCCTCTATCCCATCCTATCCTCAATTCTATCCTATCCTCTATCCTATCCTATCCATTATCCTATCCTATCCTCTATCCTATCCTATCCTCTATCCTATCCTATTCTCTATCCTATCCGATCCACCATCCTATCCTATCCTCTATCCTATCCTATCCAATCCTCTATCCTATCCTATCCTCTATCCTATCCTATCCTCTATCCTATCCTATCCTCTATCCTATCCTATCCACTATCCTATCCTATCCTCTATCCTATCCTATCCTCTATCCTCTATCCTATCCTATCCTCTATCCCATCATATCCTCTATCCTATCCTATCCTCTATCCTATCCTATCCTCTATCCTATCGTATCCTCTGTCCTATCCTATCCTCTATCCTATCCTATCCTCTAGCCTATCCTATTCTATCCTCTATCCTATCCTATCCTCTATTCTATCCAATCCCCTATCCTATCCAATCCCATCTCCTATCCTCAACCCTATCCTATCCTCTATCCTATCCAATCCTCTATCGTATCCTCTATCCTATCCTATCCTCTATGGTATAATATCCTCTATTCTATCCAATCCTTTATCCTATCCTATCCTCTATCCTATCCTATTCTCTATCCTCTGCTATCCTCCATCCTATCCTATCCTCTATCCTATCCTATCCTCTATCCTATCCTATCCTCTATCCTATCCTATCCTCTATCCTATCCTATCCTCTATTCTATCTAATCCCCTATCCTATCCAATCCCATATCCTATCCTCAACCCTATTCTATCCTCTATCCTATCCAATCCTCTATCGTATCCTCTATCCTATCCTATCCTCTATGGTATAATATCCTCTATTCTATCCAATCCTTTATCCTATCCTATCAACTATCCTATCCTAACATCTATGTTATCATATCCTCTACCCAATACAATCCTCAATCCGATCCTATCTTCTATCCTATCCTATCCTATCCTCTATCCTATCCTATCCTCTATCCTATCCTAGCCTATCCTCTATCCTATCCTATCCTCTATCCTATCCTATCCTCTATCCTATCCTATCCTCTATCCTATCCTATCCTCTATCCTATCCGATCCTCTATCCTATCGTAACATCTATGTTATCATATCCTCTACCCAATACTATCCTCAATCCTATCCTGTTCTCTATCCTATCCTCAATACTATCCTATCCTCTATCCTATCCTATCCTGTATTCTATCCAATCCCCTATCCTATCCAATCCCCTATCCTATCCTCAACCCTATCCTATCCACTATCCTATCTAATCCTCTATCCTATCCTATCCTCAATCCTATTCTATCCTCTATCCTATCCTATCCTCTATTCTATCCAATCCCCTATCCTATCCAATCCCATATCCTACCCACAACCCTATCCTATCCTCTATCCTATCCTATTCTCTATCCTCTGCTATCCTCCATCCTATCCTATCATCTATCCTATAATATCCTCTATCCTATGCAATCCCCTATCCTATCCTATCCTCTATCCTATCCTATCCTTTATCCTATCCCATCCTCTATCCTATCCTATCATCTATCCTATCCTATGCTCTATCCTATCCTACCCTCTATCCTATCCTATCCTCTATCCTATCCTATCCTCAATCCTATCGTATCCTCAATCATATCCTACCCTCTATCCTGTCCTATCCTCTATCCTATCCTATCCTCTATCCTATCCTATCCTCTATCCTATCCTATCCTCTATCCTATCCTATCCTCTATCCTATCCTATTCTCTATCCTATGCTATCCTCCATCCTATCCTATCATCTATCCTATAATATCCTCTATCCTATGCAATCCCCTATCCTATCCTCTATCCTATCCTATTCTCTATCCTAATCTCAACCCTATCCTATCCTCTATCCTATCCAATCCTCTATCGTATCCTCTATCCTATCCTATCCTCTATGGTATAATATCCTCTATTCTATCCAATCCTTTATCCTATCCTATCATCTATCCTATCCTCTCCTCTATCCTATCATATCCTCTATCCTATCCTATCCTCAATCCTATCGTATCCTCAATCATATCCTACCCTCTATCCTGTCCTATCCTCTATCCTATCCTATCCTCTATCCTATCCTATCCTCTATCCTATCCTATCCTCTATCCTATCCTATCCTCTATCCTATCCTATTCTCTATCCTATGCTATCCTCCATCCTATCCTATCATCTATCCTATAATATCCTCTATCCTATGCAATCCCCTATCCTATCCTCTATCCTATCATATCCTCTATCCTATCCTATCCTCAATCCTATCGTATCCTCAATCATATCCTACCCTCTATCCTGTCCTATCCTCTATCCTATCCTATCCTCTATCCTATCCTATCCTCTATCCTATCCTATCCTCTATCCTATCCTATCCTCTATCCTATCCTATTCTCTATCCTATGCTATCCTCCATCCTATCCTATCATCTATCCTATAATATCCTCTATCCTATGCAATCCCCTATCCTATCCTCTATCCTATCCTATTCTCTATCCTAATCTCAACCCTATCCTATCCTCTATCCTATCCAATCCTCTATCGTATCCTCTATCCTATCCTATCCTCTATGGTATAATATCCTCTATTCTATCCAATCCTTTATCCTATCCTATCATCTATCCTATCCTCTCCTCTATCCTATCATATCATCTATCCTATCCTATCCTATCCACTATCCTATCCTATATTCTATTCTATCCAATCCCCTATCCTATCCAATCCCCTATCCTATCCTCAACCCTATCCTATCCACTATCCTATCTAATCCTCTATCCTATCCTATCCTCAATCCTATTCTATCCTCTATCCTATCCTATCCTCTATTCTATCCAATCCCCTATCCTATCCAATCCCATATCCTACCCACAACCCTATCCTATCCTCTATCCTATCCTATTCTCTATCCTCTGCTATCCTCCATCCTATCCTATCATCTATCCTATAATATCCTCTATCCTATGCAATCCCCTATCCTATCCTATCCTCTATCCTATCCTATCCTTTATCCTATCCCATCCTCTATCCTATCCTATCCTATATCCTATCCTATCCTCTATCCTATCCTATCCTCTATCCTATCCTATCCTATCCTATCCTCTATCCTATCCTATCCTCTATAATATCCTATCCTCTATCCTATCCTATCCTCTATCCTATGCTATCCTCTATCCTATGCTATCCTCTATCCTATGCTATCCTCTATCCTATCCTATCCTCTATCCTATCCTATCCTCTATCCTATCCTATCCTCTATCCTATCCTATCCTCTATCCTATCCTATCCTCTATCCTATTCTATCCTATCCTCTATCCTATCCTATCCTCTATCCAATCCTATCCTCTATCCTATCCTAACATCTATGTTATCATATCCTCTACCCAATACAATCCTCAATCCGATCCTATCCTCTATACTATCCTATCCTATCCTCTATCCTATCCTATCCTCTATCCTATCCTAGCCTATCCTCTATCCTATCCTATCCTCTACCCTATCCTATCCTCTATCCTATCCTATCCTCTATCCTATCCTTTCCTCTGTCCTATCCGATCCTCTATCCTATCGTAACATCTATGTTATCATATCCTCTACCCAATACTATCCTCAATCCTATCCTATTCTCTATCCTATCCTCAATACTATCCTATCCTCTATCCTATCCTATTATCTATTCTATCCAATCCCCTATCCTATCCAATCCCCTATCCTATCCTCAACCCTATCCTATCCACTATCCTATCTAATCCTCTATCCTATCCTATCCTCAATCCTATTCTATCCTCTATCCTATCCTATCCTCTATTCTATCCCATCCCCTATCCTATCCAATCCCATATCCTACCCTCAACCCTATCCTATCCTCTATCCTATCCAATCCTCTATCGTATCCTCTATCCTATCCTATCCTCTATGGTATAATATCCTCTATTCTATCCAATCCTTTCTCCTATCCTATCATCTATCCTATCCTCTCCTCTATCCTATCATATCATCTATCCTATCCTATCCTATCCACTATCCTATCCTATCCTCTATCCTATCCTATCCTCTATCCTATCCTATCCTCTATCCTATCCTATCCTCTATCCTATTCTATCCTATCCTCTATCCTATCCTATCCTCTATCCAATCCTATCCTCTATCCTATCCTAACATCTATGTTATCATATCCTCTACCCAATACAATCCTCAATCCGATCCTATCCTCTATCCTATCCTATCCTATCCTCTATCCTATCCTATCCTCTATCCTATCCTAGCCTATCCTCTATCCTATCCTATCCTCTACCCTATCCTATCCTCTATCCTATCCTATCCTCTATCCTATCCTATCCTCTGTCCTATCCGATCCTCTATCCTATCGTAACATCTATGTTATCATATCCTCTACCCAATACTATCCTCAATCCTATCCTATTCTCTATCCTATCCTCTATCCTATCCTATCCTCAATCCTATCCTATCCTCTATCTTATAATATCCTCTATCCTATACAATCCCCTATCCTATCCTCAATCCTATCCTATCCTCAATCCTATCCTATCCTCAATCCTATCGTATCCTCAATCATATCCTATCCTCTATCCTGTCCTATCCTCTATCCTATCCAATCCTCTATCCTATCCTATCCTCTATCCTATCCTATCCTCTATCCTATCCTATCCTCTACAATATCCTATCTTCTATCTTATCCTATCCTCTATCCTATCCTATCCTCTATCCTATCCTATCCTCTATCCTATCCTATCCTCTATCCTATCCTACCCTCTATCCTATCCTATCCTCTATCCTATCCTATCCTCAATCCTATCGTATCCTCAATCATATCCTACCCTCTATCCTGTCCTATCCTCTATCCTATCCTATCCTCTATCCTATCCTATCCTCTATCCTATCCTATCCTCTATCCTATCCTATCCTCTATCCTATCCTATTCTCTATCCTATGCTATCCTCCATCCTATCCTATCATCTATCCTATAATATCCTCTATCCTATGCAATCCCCTATCCTATCCTCTATCCTATCCTATTCTCTATTCTAATCTCAACCCTATCCTATCCTCTATCCTATCCAATCCTCTATCGTATCCTCTATCCTATCCTATCCTCTATGGTATAATATCCTCTATTCTATCCAATCCTTTATCCTATCCTATCATCTATCCTATCCTCTCCTCTATCCTATCATATCATCTATCCTATCCTATCCTATCCACTATCCTATCCTATCCTCTATCCTATCCTATCCTCTATCCTATCCTATCCTCTATCCTATCCTATCCTCAATCCTATCCTATCCTCAATCCTATCCTATCCTCAATCCTATCGTATCCTCAATCATATCCTATCCTCTATCCTGTCCTATCCTCTATCCTATCCTATCCTCTATCCTATCCTATCCTCTATCCTATCCTATCCTCTATCCTATCCTATCCTCTATCCTATCCTATTCTCTATCCTATGCTATCCTCCATCCTATCCTATCATCTATCCTATAATATCCTCTATCCTATGCAATCCCCTATCCTATCCTCTATCCTATCCTATTCTCTATCCTAATCTCTATCCTATCCAATCCTCTATCCTATCCTATCCTCTATCCTATCCTATCATCTATCCTATCCTATCCTCTATCCAATCCTATCCTCAATCCTATCCTATCCTCTATCCTATAATATCCTCTATCACATCCTATCCTCTATCCTATCCTATCCTCTATCCTATCCTATCCTCTATCCTATCCTATCCTCTATCCTATCCTATCCTCTATCCTATCCTATCCTCTATCCTATCCTCAATCCTATCCTATCCTCAATCATATCCTATCCTCTATCCTATCCTATCCTCTATCCTATCCTATCCTCAATCCTATCCTATCCTCTATCCTATAATATCCTCTATCCCTTCCTATCCTCTATCCTATACAATCCCCTATCCTATCCTCAATCCTATCCTATCCTCAATCCTATCCTATCCTCAATCCTATCGTATCCTCAATCATATCCTATCCTCTATCCTGTCCTATCCTCTATCCTATCCTATCCTCTATCCTATCTAATCCCCTATCCTATCCTCAACCCTATCCTATCCACTATCCTATCTAATCCTCTATCCTATCCTATCCTCAATCCTATTCTATCCTCTATCCTATCCTATCCTCTATTCTATCCAATCCCCTATCCTATCCAATCCCATATCCTACCCTCAACCCTATCCTATCCTCTATCCTGTCCAATCCTCTATCGTATCCTCTATCCTATCCTATCCTCTATGGTATAATATCCTCTATTCTATCCAATCCTTTATCCTATCCTATCATCTATCCTATCCTCTCCTCTATCCTATCATATCATCTATCCTATCCTATCCTATCCACTATCCTATCCTATCCTCTATCCTATCCTATCCTCTATCCTATCCTATCCTCTATCCTATCCTATCCTCTATCCTATCCTATCCTCTATCCCATCCTATCCTCTATCCTATCCTATCCTCTATCCTATCCTATCCTCTACAATATCCTATCCTCTATCCTATCCTATCCTCTATCCTATCCTATCCTCTATCCTATCCTATCCTCTATCCTATCCTATCCTATCCTCTATCCTATCCTATCCTCAATCCTATCCTATCCTCTATCCTATAATATCCTCTATCCCTTCCTATCCTCTATCCTATACAATCCCCTATCCTATCCTCAATCCTATCCTATCCTCAATCCTATCCTATCCTCAATCCTATCGTATCCTCAATCATATCCTATCCTCTATCCTGTCCTATCCTCTATCCTATCCTATCCTCTATCCTATCCTATCCTCTATCCTATCCTATCCTCTATCCTATCCTATCCTCTATCCTATCCTATTCTCTATCCTATGCTATCCTCCATCCTATCCTATCATCTATCCTATAATATCCTCTATCCTATGCAATCCCCTATCCTATCCTCTATCCTATCCTATTCTCTATCCTAATCTCTATCCTATCCAATCCTCCATCCTATCCTATCCTCTATCCTATTCTATCATCTATCCTATCCTATCCTCTATCCAATCCTATCCTCAATCCTATCCTATCCTCTATCCTATAATATCCTCTATCACATCCTATCCTCTATCCTATCCTATCCTCTATCCTATCCTATCCTCTATCCTATCCTCAATCCTATCCTATCCTCAATCATATCCTATCCTCTATCCTATCCTATCCTCTATCCTATCCTATCCTCTATCCTATCCTATCCTCCATTCTATCCTATCCTCTATCCTATCCTATCCTCTATCCTATCCTATCCTCTATTCTATCCTATCCTCTATCCTATCCTATCCTCTATCCTATCCTATCCTCTATCCTATCCTATTCTATCCTCTATCCTATCCTATCCTCTATTCTATCCAATCCCCTATCCTATCCAATCCCATATCCTATCCTCAACCCTATCCTATCCTCTATCCTATCCAATCCTCTATCGTATCCTCTATCCTATCCTATCCTCTATGGTATAATATCCTCTATTCTATCCAATCCTTTATCCTATCCTATCAACTATCCTATCCTCTCCTCTATACCAACATATCATCTATCCTATCCTCTATCCAATCCTATCCTCAATCCTATCCTATCCTCTATCCTATAATATCCTCTATCCCATCCTATCATCTATCCTATCCTATTCTCTATCCTCTGCTATCCTCCATCCTATCCTATCATCTATCCTATAATATCCTCTATCCTATGCAATCCCCTATCCTATCCTCTATCCTATCCTATTCTCTATCCTAATCTCTATCCTATCCAATCCTCTATCCTATCCTATCATCTATCCTATCCTATCCTCTATCCTATCCTATCCTCTATCCTATCCTATCCTTTATCCTATCCCATCCTCTATCCTATCCTATCCTCTATCCTATCCTATCCTCTATCCTATCCTATCCTCTATCCTATCCTATCCTCTATCCTATCCTATCCTCTATCCTATCCTATCCTCTATCCTATCCTATCCTCTATCCTATCCTATCCTATCCTATCCTCTATCCTATCCTATCCTCTATCATATCCTATCCTCTATCCTATCCTATCCTCTATCCTATGCTATCCTCTATCCTATCCTATCCTCTATCCTATCCTATCCTCTATCCTATCCTATCCTCTATCCTATCCTATCCTCTATCCTATCCTATCCTCTATCCTATCCTATCCTCCATCCTATCCTATCCTATCCTCTATCCTATCCTATCCTCTATCCAATCCTATCCTCTATCCTATCCTAACATCTATGTTATCATATCCTCTACCCAATACAATTCTCAATCCGATCCTATCCTTTATCCTATCCTATCCTATCCTCTATCCTATCCTATCCTCTATCCTATCCTAGCCTATCCTCTATCCTATCCTATCCTCTATCCTATCCTCAATCCTATCCTATCCTCAATCATATCCTATCCTCTATCCTATCCTATCCTCTATCCTATCCTATCCTCTATCCTATCCTATCCTCCATTCTATCCTATCCTCTATCCTATCCTATCCTCTATCCTATCCTATCCTCTATCCTATCCTATCCTCTATCCTATCCTATCCTCTATCCTATCCTATCCTCTATCCTATCCTATCCTCTATCCTATCCTATCCTCTATCCTATCCTATCCTCTATCCTATCCTATCCTCTATCCTATCCTATTCTATCCTCTATCCTATCCTATCCTCTATTCTATCCAATCCCCTATCCTATCCAATCCCATATCCTATCCTCAACCCTATCCTATCCTCTATCCTATCCAATCCTCTATCGTATCCTCTATCCTATCCTATCCTCTATGGTATAATATCCTCTATTCTATCCAATCCTTTATCCTATCCTATCAACTATCCTATCCTATCCTCTATACCAACATATCATCTATCCTATCCTCTATCCAATCCTATCCTCAATCCTATCCTATCCTCTATCCTATAATATCCTCTATCCCATCCTATCATCTATCCTATCCTATTCTCTATCCTCTGCTATCCTCCATCCTATCCTATCATCTATCCTATAATATCCTCTATCCTATGCAATCCCCTATCCTATCCTCTATCCTATCCTATTCTCTATCCTAATCTCTATCCTATCCAATCCTCTATCCTATCCTATCATCTATCCTATCCTATCCTCTATCCTATCCTATCCTCTATCCTATCCTATCCTTTATCCTATCCCATCCTCTATCCTATCCTATCCTCTATCCTATCCTATCCTCTATCCTATCCTATCCTCTATCCTATCCTATCCTCTATCCTATCCTATTCTCTATCCTATCCTATCTTCCATCCTATCCTATCATCTATCCTATAATATCCTCTATCATATGCAATCCCCTATCCTATCCTCTATCCTATCCTATTCTCTATCCTAATGTCTATCCCATCCAATCCTCTATCCTATCGTCTATCCTATCCTATCCTGTATCCTATCCTCTCCTCTATCCTATCCTATCCTCTATCCTGTCCTATCCTATCCTCTATCCTATCCTATCCTCTATCCTATAATATCCTCTATCCTATGCAATCCCCTATCCTATCCTCTATTCTATCCAATCCCCTATCCTATCCAATCCCCTCTCCTATCCTCAACCCTATCCTATCCTCATTCCTATCCTATCCTCTATCCTATCATATCATCTATCCTATCATCTATCCTATCCTATCCTCTATCCTATCCTATCCTCTATCGTATCCTCTATCCTATCCTATCCTCAATTTTATCGTATCCACTATCCTATCCTATCCTCTATCCTATCCTATTCTCTATCCTATCCTATCTTCCATCCTATCCTATCATCTATCCTACAATATCCTCTATCATATGCAATCCCCTATCCTATCCTCTATCCTATCCTATTCTCTATCCTAATGTCTATCCCATCCAATCCTCTATCCTATCGTCTATCCTATCCTATCCTGTATCCTATCCTCTCCTCTATCCTATCCTATCCTCTATCCTGTCCTATCCTATCCTCTATCCTATCCTATCCTCTATCCTATAATATCCTCTATCCTATGCAATCCCCTATCCTATCCTCTATCCTATCCTATTCTCTATCCTAATCTCTATCCCATCCAATCCTCTATCCTATCGTCTATCCTATCCTATCCTCTATCCTATCCTATCCTCAATCCTATCCTATATTCAATCCTATCCTATCCTTTATCCTATCCTATCCTCTATCTTATCCTATCCTCTATCCTATCCTCTCCTCTATCCTATCCTATCCTCTATCCTATCCTATCCTATCCTCTATCCTATCCTATCCTCTATCTTATCCTATCCTCTATCCTATCCTATCCTCCATCCTATCCTATCATCTATCCTATCTTATCCTCTATCCTATCTTATCCTCTATCCTATCGTATCCTCCATCCTATCCTATCATCTATCCTATCCTATCCTCTATCGTATCCTCTATCCAATCCTATCCTCAATCCTATCCTATCCTCTATCCTGTAATATCCTCTATCCCATCCTATCCTCAATCCTATACAATCCCCTATCCTATCCTCTATCCTATCCTATTCTCTATCCTAATGTCTATCCCATCCAATCCTCTATCCTATCGTCTATCCTATCCTATCCTCTATCCTATCCTATCCTCAATCCTATCCTATCCTTTATCCTATCCTATCCTCTATCTTATCCTATCCTCTATCCTATCCTCTGCTCTATCCTATCCTATCCTCTATCCTATAATATCCTCTATCCTATGCAATCCCCTATCCTATCCTCTATCCTATCCTATTCTCTATCCTAATCTCTATCCCATCCAATCCTCTATCCTATCGTCTATCCTATGCTATCCTCAATCCTATCCTATATTCAATCCTATCCTATCCTTTATCCTATCCTATCCTCTATCTTATCCTATCCTCTATCCTATCCTCTCCTCTATCCTATCCTATCCTCTATCCTATCATATCCTATCCTCTATCCCATTATATCCTCTATTCTATCCAATCCCCTATCCTATCCAATCCCCTCTCCTATCCTCAACCCTATCCTATCCTCATTCCTATCCTATCCTCTATCCTATCATATCATCTATCCTATCATCTATCCTATCCTATCCTCTATCCTATCCTATCCTCTATCGTATCCTCTATCCTATCCTATCCTCAATTTTATCGTATCCACTATCCTATCCTATCCTCTATCCTATCCTATTCTCTATCCTATCCTATCTTCCATCCTATCCTATCATCTATCCTATAATATAATCTATCATATGCAATCCCCTATCCTATCCTCTATCCTATCCTATTCTCTATCCTAATGTCTATCCCATCCAATCCTCTATCCTATCGTCTATCCTATCCTATCCTGTATCCTATCCTCTCCTCTATCCTATCCTATCCTCTATCCTGTCCTATCCTATCCTCTATCCTATCCTATCCTCTATCCTGTCCTATCCTATCCTCTATCCTATCCTATCCTCTATCCTATAATATCCTCTATCCTATGCAATCCCCTATCCTATCCTCTATCCTATCCTATTCTCTATCCTAATCTCTATCCCATCCAATCCTCTATCCTATCGTCTATCCTATCCTATCCTCTATCCTATCCTATCCTCAATCCTATCCTATATTCAATCCTATCCTATCCTTTATCCTATCCTATCCTCTATCTTATCCTATCCTCTATCCTATCCTCTCCTCTATCCTATCCTATCCTCTATCCTATCCTATCCTATCCTCTATCCTATCCTATCCTCTATCTTATCCTATCCTCTATCCTATCCTATCCTCTATCCTATCCTATCCTCTATCCTCTCCTATCCTCTATCCTATCCTATCCTATCCTCTATCCTATCCTATCCTCTATCCTATCCTATTCTCTATCCTAATGTCTATCCCATCCAATCTTCTATCCTATCGTCTATCCTATCCTATCCTCTATCCTATCCTATCCTCAATCCTATCCTATCCTTTATCCTATCCTATCCTCTATCTTATCCTATCCTCTATCTTATCCTCTCCTCTATCCTATCCTATCCTCTATCCTGTCCTATCCTATCCTCTATCCTATCCTATCCTCTATCCTGTCCTATCCTATCCTCTATCCTATCCTATCCTCTATCCTGTCCTATCCTATCCTCTATCCTATCCTATCCTCTATCCTATAATATCCTCTATCCTATGCAATCCCCTATCCTATCCTCTATCCTATCCTATTCTCTATCCTAATCTCTATCCCATCCAATCCTCTATCCTATCGTCTATCCTATCCTATCCTCTATCCTATCCTATCCTCAATCCTATCCTATATTCAATCCTATCCTATCCTTTATCCTATCCTATCCTCTATCTTATCCTATCCTCTATCCTATCCTCTCCTCTATCCTATCCTATCCTCTATCCTATCCTATCCTATCCTCTATCCTATCCTATCCTCTATCTTATCCTATCCTCTATCCTATCCTATCCTCCATCCTATCCTATCATCTATCCTATCTTATCCTCTATCCTATCTTATCCTCTATCCTATCGTATCCTCCATCCTATCCTATCATCTATCCTATCCTATCCTCTATCGTATCCTCTATCCAATCCTATCCTCAATCCTATCCTATCCTCTATCCTGTAATATCCTCTATCCCATCCTATCCTCAATCCTATACAATCCCCTATCCTATCCTCTATCCTATCCTATTCTCTATCCTAATGTCTATCCCATCCAATCCTCTATCCTATCGTCTATCCTATCCTATCCTCTATCCTATCCTATCCTCAATCCTATCCTATCCTTTATCCTATCCTATCCTCTATCTTATCCTATCCTCTATCCTATCCTCTGCTCTATCCTATCCTATCCTCTATCCTATAATATCCTCTATCCTATGCAATCCCCTATCCTATCCTCTATCCTATCCTATTCTCTATCCTAATCTCTATCCCATCCAATCCTCTATCCTATCGTCTATCCTATGCTATCCTCAATCCTATCCTATATTCAATCCTATCCTATCCTTTATCCTATCCTATCCTCTATCTTATCCTATCCTCTATCCTATCCTCTCCTCTATCCTATCCTATCCTCTATCCTATCATATCCTATCCTCTATCCCATTATATCCTCTATTCTATCCAATCCCCTATCCTATCCAATCCCCTCTCCTATCCTCAACCCTATCCTATCCTCATTCCTATCCTATCCTCTATCCTATCATATCATCTATCCTATCATCTATCCTATCCTATCCTCTATCCTATCCTATCCTCTATCGTATCCTCTATCCTATCCTATCCTCAATTTTATCGTATCCACTATCCTATCCTATCCTCTATCCTATCCTATTCTCTATCCTATCCTATCTTCCATCCTATCCTATCATCTATCCTATAATATAATCTATCATATGCAATCCCCTATCCTATCCTCTATCCTATCCTATTCTCTATCCTAATGTCTATCCCATCCAATCCTCTATCCTATCGTCTATCCTATCCTATCCTGTATCCTATCCTCTCCTCTATCCTATCCTATCCTCTATCCTGTCCTATCCTATCCTCTATCCTATCCTATCCTCTATCCTGTCCTATCCTATCCTCTATCCTATCCTATCCTCTATCCTATAATATCCTCTATCCTATGCAATCCCCTATCCTATCCTCTATCCTATCCTATTCTCTATCCTAATCTCTATCCCATCCAATCCTCTATCCTATCGTCTATCCTATCCTATCCTCTATCCTATCCTATCCTCAATCCTATCCTATATTCAATCCTATCCTATCCTTTATCCTATCCTATCCTCTATCTTATCCTATCCTCTATCCTATCCTCTCCTCTATCCTATCCTATCCTCTATCCTATCCTATCCTATCCTCTATCCTATCCTATCCTCTATCTTATCCTATCCTCTATCCTATCCTATCCTCTATCCTATCCTATCCTCTATCCTCTCCTATCCTCTATCCTATCCTATCCTATCCTCTATCCTATCCTATCCTCTATCCTATCCTATTCTCTATCCTAATGTCTATCCCATCCAATCTTCTATCCTATCGTCTATCCTATCCTATCCTCTATCCTATCCTATCCTCAATCCTATCCTATCCTTTATCCTATCCTATCCTCTATCTTATCCTATCCTCTATCTTATCCTCTCCTCTATCCTATCCTATCCTCTATCCTGTCCTATCCTATCCTCTATCCTATCCTATCCTCTATCCTGTCCTATCCTATCCTCTATCCTATCCTATCCTCTATCCTGTCCTATCCTATCCTCTATCCTATCCTATCCTCTATCCTATAATATCCTCTATCCTATGCAATCCCCTATCCTATCCTCTATCCTATCCTATTCTCTATCCTAATCTCTATCCCATCCAATCCTCTATCCTATCGTCTATCCTATCCTATCCTCAATCCTATCCTATATTCAATCCTATCCTATCCTTTATCCTATCCTATCCTCTATCTTATCCTATCCTCTATCCTATCCTCTCCTCTATCCTATCCTATCCCCTATCCTATCCTATCCTATCCTCTATCCCATTATATCCTCTATTCTATCCAATCCCCTATCCTATCCAATCCCCTCTCCTATCCTCAACCCTATCCTATCCTCATTCCTATCCTATCCTCTATCCTATCATATCATCTATCCTATCATCTATCCTATCCTATCCTCTATCCTATCCTATCCTCTATCGTATCCTCTATCCTATCCTATCCTCAATTTTATCGTATCCACTATCCTATCCTATCCTCTATCCTATCCTATTCTCTATCCTATCCTATCTTCCATCCTATCCTATCATCTATCCTATAATATCCTCTATCATATGCAATCCCCTATCCTATCCTCTATCCTATCCTATTCTCTATCCTAATGTCTATCCCATCCAATCCTCTATCCTATCGTCTATCCTATCCTATCCTCTATCCTATCCTATCCTCAATCCTATCCTATCCTTTATCCTATCCTATCCTCTATCTTATCCTATCCTGTATCCTATCCTCTCCTCTATCCTATCCTATCCTCTATCCTGTCCTATCCTATCCTCTATCCTATCCTATCCTCTATTCTGTCCTATCCTATCCTCTATCCTATCCTATCCTCTATCCTATAATATCCTCTATCCTATGCAATCCCCTATCCTATCCTCTATCCTATCCTATTCTCTATCCTAATCTCTATCCCATCCAATCCTCTATCCTATCGTCTATCCTATCCTATCCTCTATCCTATCCTATCCTCAATCCTATCCTATATTCAATCCTATCCTATCCTTTATCCTATCCTATCCTCTATCTTATCCTATCCTCTATCCTATCCTCTCCTCTATCCTATCCTATCCTCTATCCTATCCTATCCTATCCTCTATCCTATCCTATCCTCTATCTTATCCTATCCTCTATCCTATCCTATCCTCTATCCTATCCTATCCTCTATCCTCTCCTATCCTCTATCCTATCCTATCCTATCCTCTATCCTATCCTATCCTCTATCCTATCCTATCCTCTATCCTATCCTAACTTCTATGTTATCATATCCTCTACCCAATACTATCCTCAATCCTATCCTATCCTCTATCCTATCCTATCCTCTATCCTATCCTATCCTCTATCCTATCCTATCCTCTATCCTATCCAATCCCCTATCCTATCCTCTATCCCATCCAATCCCCCATCCTATCCTCTATCCTATCCAATCCCCTATCCTATCCTCTATCCTATCCAATCCACAAGCCTATCCTCTATCCTATCCTATCCTTTATCCTAACCAATCCTCTATCCTATCCTCTATCCTATCCTATCCTCTACCCTATCCCATCATCTTTCCTATCCTATCATCAATCCTATCCTATCCTCTGCCCTATCCTATCCGCTACCCTATTCTATCCTCTATAATATCGTATCCTCCATCCTATCCTATCCTCTATCCTATCCTCTATCCTATCCTCTATCCTATCCTATCCTCTGTCCTATCCTATCCTCTATCCTATCCTATCCACTATCCTATCCTATCCTCTATCCTATCCAAACCCCAAATCCTATCCTCTATCCTATCCCATCCTCTATCCTATCCTATCCTTTATCCTATCCTATCCTCTATCCTATCCAATCCTCTATCGTATCCTCTATCCTATCCTATTGTCTATCCTATCCTATCCTCTATCCTATCCAATCCTCTACCGTATCCTCTATCCTATCCTATGGTCAATTTTATCGTATCCTCTATCCTATCCTATCCTCTATCCTATCCTATTCTCTATCCTATCCAATCCTCCATCCTATCCTATCCACTAACCTACCCTGTCCTCATCCTATCGTATCGCCTATAATATCGTATCCTCTATCCTATCCTATCCTCTATCTTATAATATCCTCTATCCTATCCTATCCACTATCCTATCCTATCCTCTATTCTATCCAATCCCCTATCCTATCCAATACCCTATCCTATCCTCAATCCTATCCTATCCTCTATCCTATCATATCATCTATCCTATCCTCTATCCAATCCTATCCTCAATCCTATCCTATCCTCTATCCTGTAATATCCTCTATCCCATCCTATCCTCTATCCTATACAATCCCCTATCCTATCCTCTATCCTATCCTATCCTCAATCCTATCCTCTCCTCAATCATATCCTATCCTCTATCCTGTTCTATCCTCTATCCTATCCTATCTTCTATCCTATCCTATCCTCTATCCTATCCTATCCTCCATCCTATCCTATCATCTATCCTATCTTATCCTCTATCCTATCCTATCCTCTATCCTATCCTATCCTCCATCCTATCCTATCATCTATCCTATCCTATCCTCTATCCTATCCTATCCTCTATCGTATCCTCTATCCAATCCTATCCTATCCTCTATCCTGTAATATCCTCTATCCCATCCTATCCTCTATCCTATACAATCCCCTATCCTATCCTCTATCCTACCCTATCCTCAATCCTATCCTATCCTGAATCATATCCTATCCTCTATCCTGTCCTATCCTCTATCCTATCCTATCCTATCCTCTATCCCATCCTATCCTCTATTCTATCCAATCCCCTATCCTATCCAATCCCCTCTCCTATCCTCAACCCTATCCTATCCTCAATCCTATCCTATCCTCTATCCTATCATATCATCTATCCTATCATCTATCCTATCCTATCCTTTATCCTATCCTATCCTCTATCCTATCCTATCCTCTATCCTATCCTATCCTCTATCCTATCCTATACTCTATCCTATTCTATCCTCTATCCTATCCTATCCTATCCTTTATCATATCCTATCCTGTATGCTATCCAATCCCATATCCTATTCTATCCTCTATCCTATCCTATCCTTTATCCTAACCAATCCTCTATCCTATCCTCTATCCTATCCTATCCTCTACCCTATCCCATCCTCTCACCTATCCTATCCTCAATCCTATCCTATACTCTACCCTATCCTACCCGCTATCCTATTCTATCCTCGATAATATCGTATCCTCCATCCTATCCTATCCTCTATCCTATCCTCTATCCTATCCTCTATCATATCCTATCCTCTATCCTATCCTATCCTCTATCCTATCCTATCCTCTATCCTATCCTATCCTCTATCATATCCTATCCACTATCCTATCCTATCCACTATCCTATCCTATCCTCTATCCTATCCTATCCTCTTTCCTATCCTATCCTCTATCCTATCCTATTCTCTATCCTATCCTATCCTACATCCTATCCTATCCTCTATCCTATAATATCCTCTATCCTATCCAATCCCCTATCCTATCCTCTATCCTATCGTATTCTCTATCCTAATCTCTATCCTATCCAATCCTCATTCCTATCGTCTATCTTATGCTGTCCTCTATTCTATCCTATCCTCTAACCCATAATATCATCTATCCTATCCAATCCTCTATCGTATCATCTATCCTATACTATCCTCAATCCTATCCTATCCTCAATCCTATCCTATCCTCTATCCTATCCTATCCTCTATCCTATCCAATCCTCTATCCTATCATCTATCCTATACTATCCTCTATTCTATCCTATCCTCTATTCTATCCTATCCTCTATCCTATCCTATTCTCTATCCTATCCTATCCTCTATCCTATCCTATCCACTATCCTATCCAATCCTCTATCCTATCCAAACCCCATATCCTATCCTCTATCCTATCCTATCCTCTATCCTATCCTATCCTCAATCCTATCCTATCCTCTATCCTATCCTATCCTCTATCCTATCCAATCCTCTATCCTATCATCTATCCTATCCTATCCTCTATCCTATCCTATCCACTATCCTGTCCAATCCTCTATCCTATCCAAACCCCATATCCTATCCTCTATCCTATCCTATCCTCTATCCTATCCTATCCTCAATCCTATCCTATCCTATCCTCTATCCTATCCTATCCTCTATCCTATCCTATCCTCTATCCTATCCTATCCTCTATCCTATCATATCCTCTATCCTATCCAATCCCCTATCCTATCCTCTATCCTATCCAATCCACTATCCTATCCTCTATCCTATCCTATCATTTATCCTAACCAATCCTCTATCCTATCCTCTATCCTATCCTATCCTCTACCCTATCCCATCCTCTTACCTATCCTATCCTCAATCCTATCCTATCCTCTACCCTATCCTATCCGCTATCCTATTCTATCCTCGATAATATCGTATCCTCCATTATATCCTATCCTCTATCCTATTCTCTATCCTATCCTATCCTCTATCCTATCATCTATCCTATCCTATCCTCTATCCTATCCTATCCACTATCCTGTCCAATCCTCTATCCTATCCAAACCCCATATCCTATCCTCTATCCTATCCTATCCTCTATCCTATCCTATCCTCAATCCTATCCTATCCTATCCTCTATCCTATCCTATCCTCTATCCTATCCTATCCTCTATCCTATCCTATCCTCTATCCTATCATATCCTCTATCCTATCCAATCCCCTATCCTATCCTCTATCCTATCCAATCTACTATCCTATCCTCTATCCTATCCTATCATTTATCCTAACCAATCCTCTATCCTATCCTCTATCCTATCCTATCCTCTACCCTATCCCATCCTCTTACCTATCCTATCCTCAATCCAATCCTATCCTCTACCCTATCCTATCCGCTATCCTATTCTATCCTCGATAATATCGTATCCTCCATTATATCCTATCCTCTATCCTATTCTCTATCCTATCCTATCCTCTATCCTATCCTATCCTCTATCCTATCCTATCCTCTATTCTATCCTGTCCTCAATCCTATCCTATCCTCAATCCTATCCTATCAACTTTCCTATCCTATCATCAATCCTATCCTATCCTCTGCCCTATCCTATCCGCTATCCTATTCTATCCACTATAATATCGTATCCTCCATCCTATCCTATCCTCTATCCTATCCTCTATCCTATCCTCTATCCTATCCTCTATCCTATCCTATCCTCTATCCTATCCTATTCTCTATCCTATCCTATCCTCTATCCTATCCTATCCACTATCCTGTCCAATCCTCTATCCTATCCAACCCCCATATCCTATCCTCTATCCTATCCTATCCTCTATCCTATCCAATCCCCTATCCTATCCTCAACCCTATCCTATCCTCTATCCTATCCAATCCTCTATCGTAACCTCTATCCTATCCTATCCTCTATGGTATAATATCCTCTATTCTATCCAATCGTTTATCCTATCCTATCATCTATCCTATCCTATCCTCTATCCTATCCTATTCTCTATCTTATCCTTTCCTATTCTCTATCCTATTAAAATTCTACCCTATCCCTTATCCTATCCTGAATCCTATCCTATCCTATCCTCTATCCTATCCTATCCTCTATCCTATCCTATCCTCTATCCTATCCTGTCCTCTATCCTATCCTATCCTCTATCCTATCCTATCCTCTATCCTATCCTATCATCTATCCTATCATATCCTCTATCCTATCCAATCCCCTATCCTATCCTCTATCCTATCCAATCCACTATCCTATCCTCTATCCTATCCTATCATTTATCCTAACCAATCCTCTATCCTATCCTCTATCCTATCCTATCCTCTATCCTATCCTATCCTCTATCCTATCCTATCCTCTATCCTATCCTATCCTCTATCCTATCCTATCCTCCACCTATCCTATCCTCTATCCTTTCCTATCCTCAATCCTATCCTATCCTCAATCCTATCCTATCCTTTATCCTATCCTTTCCTCTATCCTATCCTATCCTCTATACTATCCTATCCTCCATCCAATCCTATCCTCAATCCTATCCTATCCTCTATCCTATCCTATTCTCTATCCTAATCTCTATCCTATCCAATCTTCTATTCTATCGTCTATCCTATCCTATCCTCTATCCTTTCCTATCCTCAATCCTATCCTATCCTCAATCCTATCCTATCCTCTATCCTATCCTATCCTCAATCCTATCCTATCCTCTATCCTATCCTATCCTCTATCCTATCCAATCCTCTATCCTATCATCTATCCTATCCTATCCTCTATCCTATCCTATCCACTATCCTGTCCA
Organism: Halictus rubicundus; assembly: GCF_050948215.1. Lineage (NCBI taxonomy): Eukaryota > Metazoa > Arthropoda > Insecta > Hymenoptera > Halictidae > Halictus > Halictus rubicundus. The sequence goes on from NW_027488608.1 coordinate 824,237, forward strand.
ATCCTCTATCCTATCCAAACCCCATATCCTATCCTCTATCCTATCCTATCCTCTATCCTATCCTATCCTCAATCCTATCCTATCCTATCCTCTATCCTATCCTATCCTCTATCCTATCCTATCCTCTATCCTATCCTATCCTCTATCCTATCATATCCTCTATCCTATCCAATCCCCTATCCTATCCTCTATCCTATCCAATCCACTATCCTATCCTCTATCCTATCCTATCATTTATCCTAACCAATCCTCTATCCTATCCTCTATCCTATCCTATCCTCTACCCTATCCCATCCTCTTACCTATCCTATCCTCAATCCTATCCTATCCTCTACCCTATCCTATCCGCTATCCTATTCTATCCTCGATAATATCGTATCCTCCATTATATCCTATCCTCTATCCTATTCTCTATCCTATCCTATCCTCTATCCTATCATCTATCCTATCCTATCCTCTATCCTATCCTATCCACTATCCTGTCCAATCCTCTATCCTATCCAAACCCCATATCCTATCCTCTATCCTATCCTATCCTCTATCCTATCCTATCCTCAATCCTATCCTATCCTATCCTCTATCCTATCCTATCCTCTATCCTATCCTATCCTCTATCCTATCCTATCCTCTATCCTATCATATCCTCTATCCTATCCAATCCCCTATCCTATCCTCTATCCTATCCAATCTACTATCCTATCCTCTATCCTATCCTATCATTTATCCTAACCAATCCTCTATCCTATCCTCTATCCTATCCTATCCTCTACCCTATCCCATCCTCTTACCTATCCTATCCTCAATCCAATCCTATCCTCTACCCTATCCTATCCGCTATCCTATTCTATCCTCGATAATATCGTATCCTCCATTATATCCTATCCTCTATCCTATTCTCTATCCTATCCTATCCTCTATCCTATCCTATCCTCTATCCTATCCTATCCTCTATTCTATCCTGTCCTCAATCCTATCCTATCCTCAATCCTATCCTATCAACTTTCCTATCCTATCATCAATCCTATCCTATCCTCTGCCCTATCCTATCCGCTATCCTATTCTATCCACTATAATATCGTATCCTCCATCCTATCCTATCCTCTATCCTATCCTCTATCCTATCCTCTATCCTATCCTCTATCCTATCCTATCCTCTATCCTATCCTATTCTCTATCCTATCCTATCCTCTATCCTATCCTATCCACTATCCTGTCCAATCCTCTATCCTATCCAACCCCCATATCCTATCCTCTATCCTATCCTATCCTCTATCCTATCCAATCCCCTATCCTATCCTCAACCCTATCCTATCCTCTATCCTATCCAATCCTCTATCGTAACCTCTATCCTATCCTATCCTCTATGGTATAATATCCTCTATTCTATCCAATCGTTTATCCTATCCTATCATCTATCCTATCCTATCCTCTATCCTATCCTATTCTCTATCTTATCCTTTCCTATTCTCTATCCTATTAAAATTCTACCCTATCCCTTATCCTATCCTGAATCCTATCCTATCCTATCCTCTATCCTATCCTATCCTCTATCCTATCCTATCCTCTATCCTATCCTGTCCTCTATCCTATCCTATCCTCTATCCTATCCTATCCTCTATCCTATCCTATCATCTATCCTATCATATCCTCTATCCTATCCAATCCCCTATCCTATCCTCTATCCTATCCAATCCACTATCCTATCCTCTATCCTATCCTATCATTTATCCTAACCAATCCTCTATCCTATCCTCTATCCTATCCTATCCTCTATCCTATCCTATCCTCTATCCTATCCTATCCTCTATCCTATCCTATCCTCCACCTATCCTATCCTCTATCCTTTCCTATCCTCAATCCTATCCTATCCTCAATCCTATCCTATCCTTTATCCTATCCTTTCCTCTATCCTATCCTATCCTCTATACTATCCTATCCTCCATCCAATCCTATCCTCAATCCTATCCTATCCTCTATCCTATCCTATTCTTTATCCTAATCTCTATCCTATCCAATCTTCTATTCTATCGTCTATCCTATCCTATCCTCTATCCTTTCCTATCCTCAATCCTATCCTATCCTCAATCCTATCCTATCCTTTATCCTATCCTATCCTCTATCCTATCCTATCCTCTATCCTATCCTATCCTCTATCCTATCCTATACTCTATCCTATTCTATCCTCTATCCTATCCTATCCTATCCTTTATCCTATCCTATCCTCTATCCTATCCTATCCTCTATCCTATCCTATCATTGATCCTATTCTATCCTCTATCATATCCTATCCTGTATCCTATCCAATCCCATATCCTATTCTATCCTCTATCCTATCCTATCCTTTATCCTAACCAATCCTCTATCCTATCCTCTATCCTATCCTATCCTCTACCCTATCCCATCCTCTCACCTATCCTATCCTCAATCCTATCCTATACTCTACCCTATCCTACCCGCTATCCTATTCTATCCTCGATAATATCGTATCCTCCATCCTATCCTATCCTCTATCCTATCCTCTATCCTATCCTCTATCCTATCCTCTATCCTATCCTATCCTCTATCCTATCCTATTCTCTATCCTATCCTATCCTCTATCCTATCCTATCCACTATCCTGTCCAATCCTCTATCCCATCCAAACCCCATATCCTATCCTCTATCCTATCCTATCCTATCCTCTATCCTATCCAATCCCCTATCCTATCCTCAACCCTATCCTATCCTCTATCCTATCCAATCCTCTATCGTAACCTCTATCCTATCCTATCCTCTATGGTATAATATCCTCTATTCTATCCAATCGTTTATCCTATCCTATCATCTATCCTATCCTATCCTCTATCCTATCCTATTCTCTATCTTATCCTTTCCTATTCTCTATCCTATTAAAATTCTACCCTATCCCTTATCCTATCCTGAATCCTATCCTATCCTATCCTCTATCCTATCCTATCCTCTATCCTATCATATCCTCTATCCTATCCTGTCCTCTATCCTATCCTATCCTCTATCCTATCCTATCCTCTATCCTATCCTATCCACTATCCTATCCTATCCTCTATCCTATCCAAACCCCTATCCTATCCTCTATCCTATCCTATCCACTATCCTGTCCAATCCTCTATCCTATCCAAACCCCATATCCTATCCTCTATCCTATCCTATCCTCTAACCTATCCTATCCTCAATCCTATCCTATCCTATCCTCTATCCTATCCTATCCTATCCTCTATCCTATCCTATCCTCTATCCTATCCTGTCCTCTATCCTATCCTATCCTCTATCCTATCCTATCCTCTATCCTATCCTATCCTCTATCCTATCCTATCCTCTATCCTATCCAATCCCCTATCCTATCCTCTATCCCATCCAATCCCCCATCCTATCCTCTATCCTATCCAATCCCCTATCCTATCCTCTATCCTATCCAATCCACTATCCTATCCTCTATCCTATCCTATACTTTATCCTAACCAATCCTCTATCCTATCCTCTAGCCTATCCTATCCTCTACCCTGTCCCATCATCTTTCCTATCCTAGCATCAATCCTATCCTATCCTCTGCCCTATCCTATTCGCTATCCTATTCTATCCTCTATAATATCGTATCCTCCATCCTATCCTATCCTCTATCCTATGCTATCCTCTATCCTATCCTATCCTCTATCCTATCCTATCCACTATCCTATCCTATCCTCTATCCTACCCAAACCCCATATCCTATCCTCTATCCTATCCTATCCTCTATCCTATCCTATCCTTTATCCTATCCTATCCTCTATCCTATCCAATCCTCTATCCTATCCTCAATCATATCCTATCCTCTATCCTATCCTATCCTCTATCCTTTCCTATCCTCAATCCTATCCTATCCTCAATCCTATCCTATCCTTTATCCTATCCTATCCTCTATCCTATCCTATCCTCTATCCTATCCTATCCTCTATCCTATCCTATACTCTATCCTATTCTATCCTCTATCCTATCCTATCCTATCCTTTATCCTATCCTATCCTCTATCCTATCCTATCCTCCATTCTATCCTATCATTGATCCTATTCTATCCTCTATCATATCCTATCCTGTATCCTATCCAATCCCATATCCTATTCTATCCTCTATCCTATCCTATCCTTTATCCTAACCAATCCTCTATCCTATCCTCTATCCTATCCAAACCCCTATCCTATCCTCTATCCTATCCTATCCTCTTTCCTATCCTATCCTCTATCCTATCCTATTCTCTATCCTATCCTATCCTACATCCTATCCTATCCTCTATCCTATAATATCCTCTATCCTATCCAATCCCCTATCCTATCCTCTATCCTATCGTATTCTCTATCCTAATCTCTATCCTATCCAATCCTCATTCCTATCGTCTATCTTATCCTGTCCTCTATCCTATTCTATCCTCTAACCCATAATATCATCTATCCTATCCAATCCTCTATCTTATCATCTATCCTATACTATCCTCAATCCTATCCTATCCTCAATCCTATCCTATCCTCTATCCTATCCTATCCTCTATCCTATCCAATCCTCTATCCTATCATCTATCCTACACTATCCTCTATTCTATCCTATCCTCTATTCTATCCTATCCTCTATTCTATCCTATCCTCTATCCTATCCTATTCTCTATCCTATCCTATCCTCTATCCTATCCTATCCACTATCCTATCCAATCCTCTATCCTATCCAAACCCCATATCCTATCCTCTATCCTATCCTATCCTCTATCCTATCCTATCCTCAATCCTATCCTATCCTATCCTCTACCCTATCCTATCCTCTATCCTATCCTATCCTCTATCCTATCCTGTCCTCTATCCTATCCTATCCTCTATCCTATCCTATCCTCTATCCTATCCTATCCTCTATCCTATCCTATCCTCTATCCTATCCAATCCCCTATCCTATCCTCTATCCCATCCAATCCCCCATCCTATCCTCTATCCTATCCAATCCCCTATCCTATCCTCTATCCTATCCAATCCACTATCCTATCCTCTATCCTATCCTATCCTTTATCCTAACCAATCCTCTATCCTATCCTCTAGCCTATCCTATCCTCTACCCTATCCCATCATCTTTCCTATCCTAGCATCAATCCTATCCTATCCTCTGCCCTATCCTATCCGCTATCCTATTCTATCCTCTATAATATCGTATCCTCCATCCTATCCTATCCTCTATCCTATCCTCTATCCTATCCTCTATCCTATCCTATCCTCTATCCTATCCTATCCTCTATCCTATCCTATCCACTATCCTATCCTATCCTCTATCCTATCCAAACCCCATATCCTATCCTATCCTCTATCCTATCCAAACCCCATATCCTATCCTCTATCCTATCCTATCCTCTATCCTATCCTATCCTTTATCCTATCCTATCCTCTATCCTATCCAATCTTCTATCCAATCCTATCCTAAATCATATCCTATCCTATATCCTATCCTATCCTCTATCCTATCCTATCCTCTATTCTATCCAATCCTCTATCGTATCCTCTATCCTATCCTATCGTCAATTTTATCGTATCCTCTATCCTATCCTATCGTCAATTTTATCGTATCCTCTATCCTATCCTATCCTCTATCCTATCCTATTCTCTATCCTATCCAATCCTCCATCCTATCCTATCCTCTATCCTATCCTGTCCTCATCCTATCCTATCGCCTATAATATCGTATCCTCTATCCTATCCTATACTCCATAATATCGTATCCTCTATTCTATCCTATCCTCTATCTTATAATATCCTCTATCCTATCCTATCCTCTATCCTATCCAAACCCCATATCCTATCCTATATCCTATCCTATCCTCTATCCTATCCTATCCTCTATTCTATCCAATCCCCTATCCTATCCAATCCCCTATCCTATCCTCAACCCTATCCTATCCTCAATCCTATCCTATCCTCTATCCTATCATATCCTCTATCCTATCATATACTCCATAATATCGTATCCTCTATCCTATCATATCCTTTATCATATAATATCCTCTATCCTATCCAATCACATATCCTATCGTATCCTCAATCCTATCCTATCCTCAATCCTATCCTATCCTCAATCATATCCTATCCTCTATCCTATCCTATCCTCTATCCTATCCTATCCTCTATCCTATCCTATCCTCTATCCTATCCTATCCTCTATCCTATCCTATCCTCTATCCTATCCTATCCTCTATCCTATCCTATCCTCTATACTATCCTATCCTCCATCCTATCCTATCCTCAATCCTATCCTATCCTCTATCCTATCCTATTCTCTATCCTAATCTCTATCCTATCCAATCTTCTATTCTATCGTCTATCCTATCCTATCCTCTATCCTTTCCTATCCTCAATCCTATCCTATCCTCAATCCTATCCTATCCTTTATCCTATCCTATCCTCTATCCTATCCTATTCTCTATCCTATCCTATCCTCTATCCTATCCTACACTCTATCCTATTCTATCCTCTATCCTATCCTATCCTATCCTTTATCCTACCCTATCCTCTATCCTATCCTATCCTCTATCCTATCCTATCATTGATCCTATTCTATCCTCTATCATATCCTATCCTGTATCCTATCCAATCCCATATCCTATTCTATCCTCTATCCTATCCTATCCTTTATCCTAACCAATCCTCTATCCTATCCTCTATCCTATCCTATCCTCTACCCTATCCCATCCTCTCACCTATCCTATCCTCAATCCTATCCTATACTCTACCCTATCCTACCCGCTATCCTATTCTATCCTCGATAATATCGTATCCTCCATCCTATCCTATCCTCTATCCTATCCTCTATCCTATCCTCTATCCTATCCTATCCTCTATCCTATCCTATCCTCTATCCTATCCTATCCTCTATCCTATCCTATCCTCTATCCTATCCTATCCTCTATCCTATCCTATCCTCTATCCTATCCTATCCTCTATCCTATCCTATCCTCTATCCTATCCTATCCTCTATCCTATCCTATCCTCTATCCTATCCTATCCTCTATCCTATCCTATCCTCTATCCTATCCTATCTACTGTCCTATCCTATCCTCTACCCTATCCAAACCCCTATCCTATCCTATCCTCTATCCTATCCTATCCACTATCCTATCCTATCCTCTATCCTATCCAAACCCCTATCCTATCCTCTATCCTATCCTATCCACTATCTTGTCCAATCCTCTATCCTATCCAAACCCCATATCCTATCCTCTATCCTATCCTATCCTCTAACCTATCCTATCCTCTATCCTATCCTATCCTCAATCCTATCCTATCCTATCCTCTATCCTATCCTATCCTATCCTCTATCCTATCCTATCCTCTATCCTATCCTGTCCTCTATCCTATCCTATCCTCTATCCTATCCTATCCTCTATCCTATCCTATCCTCTATCCTATCCTATCCTCTATCCTATCCAATCCCCTATCCTATCCTCTATCCCATCCAATCCCCCATCCTATCCTCTATCCTATCCAATCCCCTATCCTATCCTCTATCCTATCCAATCCACTATCCTATCCTCTATCCTATCCTATCCTTTATCCTAACCAATCCTCTATCCTATCCTCTAGACTATCCTATCCTCTACCCTGTCCCATCATCTTTCCTATCCTAGCATCAATCCTATCCTATCCTCTGCCCTATCCTATTCGCTATCCTATTCTATCCTCTATAATATCGTATCCTCCATCCTATCCTATCCTCTATCCTATGCTATCCTCTATCCTATCCTATCCTCTATCCTATCCTATCCTCTATCCTATCCTATCCTCTATCCTATCCTATCCTCTATCCTATCCTATCCTCTATCCTATCCTATCCTCTATACTATCCTATCCTCCATCCTATCCTATCCTCAATCCTATCCTATCCTCTATCCTATCCTATTCTCTATCCTAATCTCTATCCTATCCAATCTTCTATTCTATCGTCTATCCTATCCTATCCTCTATCCTTTCCTATCCTCAATCCTATCCTATCCTCAATCCTATCCTATCCTTTATCCTATCCTATCCTCTATCCTATCCTATTCTCTATCCTATCCTATCCTCTATCCTATCCTACACTCTATCCTATTCTATCCTCTATCCTATCCTATCCTATCCTTTATCCTACCCTATCCTCTATCCTATCCTATCCTCTATCCTATCCTATCATTGATCCTATTCTATCCTCTATCATATCCTATCCTGTATCCTATCCAATCCCATATCCTATTCTATCCTCTATCCTATCCTATCCTTTATCCTAACCAATCCTCTATCCTATCCTCTATCCTATCCTATCCTCTACCCTATCCCATCCTCTCACCTATCCTATCCTCAATCCTATCCTATACTCTACCCTATCCTACCCGCTATCCTATTCTATCCTCGATAATATCGTATCCTCCATCCTATCCTATCCTCTATCCTATCCTCTATCCTATCCTCTATCCTATCCTATCCTCTATCCTATCCTATCCTCTATCCTATCCTATCCTCTATCCTATCCTATCCTCTATCCTATCCTATCCTCTATCCTATCCTATCCTCTATCCTATCCTATCCTCTATCCTATCCTATCCTCTATCCTATCCTATCCTCTATCCTATCCTATCCTCTATCCTATCCTATCCTCTATCCTATCCTATCCTCTATCCTATCCTATCTACTGTCCTATCCTATCCTCTACCCTATCCAAACCCCTATCCTATCCTATCCTCTATCCTATCCTATCCACTATCCTATCCTATCCTCTATCCTATCCAAACCCCTATCCTATCCTCTATCCTATCCTATCCACTATCTTGTCCAATCCTCTATCCTATCCAAACCCCATATCCTATCCTCTATCCTATCCTATCCTCTAACCTATCCTATCCTCTATCCTATCCTATCCTCAATCCTATCCTATCCTATCCTCTATCCTATCCTATCCTATCCTCTATCCTATCCTATCCTCTATCCTATCCTGTCCTCTATCCTATCCTATCCTCTATCCTATCCTATCCTCTATCCTATCCTATCCTCTATCCTATCCTATCCTCTATCCTATCCAATCCCCTATCCTATCCTCTATCCCATCCAATCCCCCATCCTATCCTCTATCCTATCCAATCCCCTATCCTATCCTCTATCCTATCCAATCCACTATCCTATCCTCTATCCTATCCTATCCTTTATCCTAACCAATCCTCTATCCTATCCTCTAGACTATCCTATCCTCTACCCTGTCCCATCATCTTTCCTATCCTAGCATCAATCCTATCCTATCCTCTGCCCTATCCTATTCGCTATCCTATTCTATCCTCTATAATATCGTATCCTCCATCCTATCCTATCCTCTATCCTATGCTATCCTCTATCCTATCCTATCCTCTATCCTATCCTATCCACTATCCTATCCTATCCTCTATCCTATCCAAACCCCATATCCTATCCTCTATCCTATCCTATCCTCTATCCTATCCTATCCTCTATCCTTTCCTATCCTCAATCCTATCCTATCCTCAATCCTATCCTATCCTTTATCCTATCCTATCCTCTATCCTATCCTATCCTCTATCCTATCCTATCCTCTATCCTATCCTATACTCTATCCTATTCTATCCTCTATCCTATCCTATCCTATCCTTTATCCTATCCTATCCTCTATCCTATCCTATCCTCCATTCTATCCTATCATTGATCCTATTCTATCCTCTATCATATCCTATCCTGTATACTATCCAATCCCATATCCTATTCTATCCTCTATCCTATCCTATCCTTTATCCTAACCAATCCTCTATCCTATCCTCTATCCTATCCAAACCCCTATCCTATCCTCTATCCTATCCTATCCTCTTTCCTATCCTATCCTCTATCCTATCCTATTCTCTATCCTATCCTATCCTACATCCTATCCTATCCTCTATCCTATAATATCCTCTATCCTATCCAATCCCCTATCCTATCCTCTATCCTATCGTATTCTCTATCCTAATCTCTATCCTATCCAATCCTCATTCCTATCGTCTATCTTATCCTGTCCTCTATCCTATTCTATCCTCTAACCCATAATATCATCTATCCTATCCAATCCTCTATCGTATCATCTATTCTATACTATCCTCAATCCTATCCTATCCTCAATCCTATCCTATCCTCTATCCTATCCTATCCTCTATCCTATCCAATCCTCTATCCTATCATCTATCCTATACTATCCTCTATTCTATCCTATCCTCTATTCTATCCTATCCTCTATCCTATCCTATTCTCTATCCTATCCTATCCTCTATCCTATCCTATCCACTATCCTATCCAATCCTCTATCCTATCCAAACCCCATATCCTATCCTCTATCCTATCCTATCCTCTATCCTATCCTATCCTCAATCCTATCCTATCCTATCCTCTACCCTATCCTATCCTCTATCCTATCCTATCCTCTATCCTATCCTGTCCTCTATCCTATCCTATCCTCTATCCTATCCTATCCTCTATCCTATCCTATCCTCTATCCTATCCTATCCTCTATCCTATCCAATCCCCTATCCTATCCTCTATCCCATCCAATCCCCCATCCTATCCTCTATCCTATCCAATCCCCTATCCTATCCTCTATCCTATCCAATCCACTATCCTATCCTCTATCCTATCCTATCCTTTATCCTAACCAATCCTCTATCCTATCCTCTAGCCTATCCTATCCTCTACCCTATCCCATCATCTTTCCTATCCTAGCATCAATCCTATCCTATCCTCTGCCCTATCCTATCCGCTATCCTATTCTATCCTCTATAATATCGTATCCTCCATCCTATCCTATCCTCTATCCTATCCTCTATCCTATCCTCTATCCTATCCTATCCTCTATCCTATCCTCTATCCTATCCTCTATCCTATCCTATCCTCTATCCTATCCTATCCACTATCCTATCCTATCCTCTATCCTATCCAAACCCCATATCCTATCCTATCCTCTATCCTATCCTCTATCCTATCCTATCCTCTATCCTATCCTATCCACTATCCTATCCTATCCTCTATCCTATCCAAACCCCATATCCTATCCTATCCTCTATCCTATCCAAACCCCATATCCTATCCTCTATCCTATCCTATCCTCTATCCTATCCTATCCTTTATCCTATCCTATCCTCTATCCTATCCAATCTTCTATCCAATCCTATCCTAAATCATATCCTATCCTATATCCTATCCTATCCTCTATCCTATCCTATCCTCTATTCTATCCAATCCTCTATCGTATCCTCTATCCTATCCTATCGTCAATTTTATCGTATCCTCTATCCTATCCTATCGTCAATTTTATCGTATCCTCTATCCTATCCTATCCTCTATCCTATCCTATTCTCTATCCTATCCAATCCTCCATCCTATCCTATCCTCTATCCTATCCTGTCCTCATCCTATCCTATCGCCTATAATATCGTATCCTCTATCCTATCCTATACTCCATAATATCGTATCCTCTATTCTATCCTATCCTCTATCTTATAATATCCTCTATCCTATCCTATCCTCTATCCTATCCAAACCCCATATCCTATCCTATATCCTATCCTATCCTCTATCCTATCCTATCCTCTATTCTATCCAATCCCCTATCCTATCCAATCCCCTATCCTATCCTCAACCCTATCCTATCCTCAATCCTATCCTATCCTCTATCCTATCATATCCTCTATCCTATCATATACTCCATAATATCGTATCCTCTATCCTATCATATCCTTTATCATATAATATCCTCTATCCTATCCAATCACATATCCTATCGTATCCTCAATCCTATCCTATCCTCAATCCTATCCTATCCTCAATCATATCCTATCCTCTATCCTATCCTATCCTCTATCCTATCCTATCCTCTATCCTATCCTATCCTCTATCCTATCCTATCCTCTATCCTATCCTATCCTCTATCCTATCCTATCCTCCACCTATCCTATCCTCTATCCTTTCCTATCCTCAATCCTATCCTATCCTCAATCCTATCCTATCCTTTATCCTATCCTATCCTCTATCCTATCCTATCCTCTATACTATCCTATCCTCCATCCTATCCTATCCTCAATCCTATCCTATCCTCTATCCTATCCTATTCTCTATCCTAATCTCTATCCTATCCAATCTTCTATTCTATCGTCTATCCTATCCTATCCTCTATCCTTTCCTATCCTCAATCCTATCCTATCCTCAATCCTATCCTATCCTTTATCCTATCCTATCCTCTATCCTATCCTATTCTCTATCCTATCCTATCCTCTATCCTATCCTACACTCTATCCTATTCTATCCTCTATCCTATCCTATCCTATCCTTTATCCTACCCTATCCTCTATCCTATCCTATCCTCTATCCTATCCTATCATTGATCCTATTCTATCCTCTATCATATCCTATCCTGTATCCTATCCAATCCCATATCCTATTCTATCCTCTATCCTATCCTATCCTTTATCCTAACCAATCCTCTATCCTATCCTCTATCCTATCCTATCCTCTACCCTATCCCATCCTCTCACCTATCCTATCCTCAATCCTATCCTATACTCTACCCTATCCTACCCGCTATCCTATTCTATCCTCGATAATATCGTATCCTCTATCCTATCCTATCCTCTACCCTATCCAAACCCCTATCCTATCCTATCCTCTATCCTATCCTATCCACTATCCTATCCTATCCTCTATCCTATCCAAACCCCTATCCTATCCTCTATCCTATCCTATCCACTATCCTGTCCAATCCTCTATCCTATCCAAACCCCATATCCTATCCTCTATCCTATCCTATCCTCTAACCTATCCTATCCTCTATCCTATCCTATCCTCAATCCTATCCTATCCTATCCTCTATCCTATCCTATCCTATCCTCTATCCTATCCTATCCTCTATCCTATCCTGTCCTCTATCCTATCCTATCCTCTATCCTATCCTATCCTCTATCCTATCCTATCCTCTATCCTATCCTATCCTCTATCCTATCCAATCCCCTATCCTATCCTCTATCCCATCCAATCCCCCATCCTATCCTCTATCCTATCCAATCCCCTATCCTATCCTCTATCCTATCCAATCCACTATCCTATCCTCTATCCTATCCTATCCTTTATCCTAACCAATCCTCTATCCTATCCTCTAGCCTATCCTATCCTCTACCCTGTCCCATCATCTTTCCTATCCTAGCATCAATCCTATCCTATCCTCTGCCCTATCCTATTCGCTATCCTATTCTATCCTCTATCATATCCTATCCTGTATCCTATCCAATCCCATATCCTATCCTATCCTCTATCCTATCCTATTCTCTATCCTATCCTATCCTACATCCTATCCTATCCTCTATCCTATAATATCCTCTATCCTATCCAATCCCCTATCCTATCCTCTATCCTATCGTATTCTCTATCCTAATCTCTATCCTATCCAATCCTCATTCCTATCGTCTATCTTATCCTGTCCTCTATCCTATTCTATCCTCTAACCCATAATATCATCTATCCTATCCAATCCTCTATCGTATCATCTATCCTATACTATCCTCAATCCTATCCTATCCTCAATCCTATCCTATCCTCTATCCTATCCTATCCTCTATCCTATCCAATCCTCTATCCTATCATCTATCCTATACTATCCTCTATTCTATCCTATCCTCTATTCTATCCTATCCTCTATCCTATCCTATTCTCTATCCTATCCTATCCTCTATCCTATCCTATCCACTATCCTATCCAATCCTCTATCCTATCCAAACCCCATATCCTATCCTCTATCCTATCCTATCCTCTATCCTATCCTATCCTCAATCCTATCCTATCCTATCCTCTACCCTATCCTATCCTCTATCCTATCCTATCCTCTATCCTATCCTGTCCTCTATCCTATCCTATCCTCTATCCTATCCTATCCTCTATCCTATCCTATCCTCTATCCTATCCTATCCTCTATCCTATCCAATCCCCTATCCTATCCTCTATCCCATCCAATCCCCCATCCTATCCTCTATCCTATCCAATCCCCTATCCTATCCTCTATCCTATCCAATGAACTATCCTATCCTCAATCCTATCCTATCCTTTATCCTAACCAATCCTCTATCCTATCCTCTAGCCTATCCTATCCTCTACCCTATCCCATCATCTTTCCTATCCTAGCATCAATCCTATCCTATCCTCTGCCCTATCCTATCCGCTATCCTATTCTATCCTCTATAATATCGTATCCTCCATCCTATCCTATCCTCTATCCTATCCTCTATCCTATCCTCTATCCTATCCTACCCTCTATCCTATCCTCTATCCTATCCTATCCTCTATCCTATCCTATCCACTATCCTATCCTATCCTCTATCCTATCCAAACCCCATATCCTATCCTATCCTCTATCCTATCCAAACCCCATATCCTATCCTCTATCCTATCCTATCCTCTATCCTATCCTATCCTTTATCCTATCCTATCCTCTATCCTATCCAATCTTCTATCCAATCCTATCCTAAATCATATCCTATCCTATATCCTATCCTATCCTCTATCCTATCCTATCCTCTATTCTATCCAATCCCCTATCCTATCCAATCCCCTATCCTATCCTCAACCCTATCCTATCCTCAATCCTATCCTATCCTCTATCCTATCATATCCTCTATCCTATCATATACTCCATAATATCGTATCCTCTATCCTATCATATCCTTTATCATATAATATCCTCTATCCTATCCAATCACAAATCCTATCGTATCCTCAATCCTATCCTATCCTCGATCCTATCCTATCCTCAATCATATCCTATCCTCAATCCTATCCTATCCTCAATCATATCCTATCCTCTATCCTATCCTATCCTCTATCCTATCCTATCCTCTATCCTGTCCTATCCTCTATCCTATCCTATTCTCTATCCTATCCAATCCTCTATCCTATCATCTATCCTATACTATCCTCTATTCTATCCTATCCTCTATTCTATCCTATCCTCTATCCTATCCTATTCTCTATCCTATCCTATCCTCTATCCTATCCTATCCACTATCCTATCCTCTATCCTATCCTCTATCCTATCCTATCCTCTATCCTATCCTATCCTCTATCCTATCCTATGCTCTATCCTATCCTATCCTCTATCCTATCCTATCCTCTATCCTATCCAAACCCCATATCCTATCCTATCCTCTATCCTATCCAAACCCCTATCCTATCCTCTATCCTATCCTATCCTCTTTCCTATCCTATCCTCTATCCTATCCTATTCTCTATCCTATCCTATCCTACATCCTATCCTATCCTCTATCCTATAATATCCTCTATCCTATCCAATCCCCTATCCTATCCTCTATCCTATCGTATTCTCTATCCTAATCTCTATCCTATCCAATCCTCATTCCTATCGTCTATCTTATCCTGTCCTCTATCCTATCCTATCCTGTAACCCATAATATCATCTATCCTATCCAATCCTCTATCGTATCATCTATCCTATACTATCCTCAATCCTATCCTATCCTCAATCCTATCCTATCCTCTATCCTATCCTATCCTCTATCCTATCCAATCCTCTATCCTATCATCTATCCTATACTATCCTCTATTCTATACTATCCTCTATTCTATCCTATCCTCTATCCTATCCTATTCTCTATCCTATCCTATCCTCTATCCTATCCAAACCCCATATCCTATCCTCTATCCTATCCTATCCTCAATCCTATCCTATCCTCTATCCTATCCTATCCTCTATCCTATCCTATCCTCTATCCTATCCTATCCTCTATCCTATCCTATCCTCTATCCTATCATATCCTCTATCCTATCCAATCCCCTATCCTATCCTCTATCCTATCCAATCCACTATCCTATCCTCTATCCTATCCTATCATTTATCCTAACCAATCCTCTATCCTATCCTCTATCCTATCCTATCCTCTACCCTATCCCATCCTCTTACCAATCCTATCCTCAATCCTATCCTATCCTCTACCCTATCCTATCCGCTATCCTATTCTATCCTCGATAATATCGTATCCTCCATTATATCCTATCCTCTATCCTATTCTCTATCCTATCCTATCCTCTATCCTATCCTATCCTCTATCCTATCCTATCCTCTATTCTATCCTGTCCTCAATCCTATCCTATCCTCAATCCTATCCTATCATCTTTCCTATCCTATCATCAATCCTATCCTATCCTCTGCCCTATCCTATCCGCTATCCTATTCTATCCACTATAATATCGTATCCTCCATCCTATCCTATCCTCTATCCTATCCTCTATCCTATCCTCTATCCTATCCTCTATCCTATCCTATCCTCTATCCTATCCTCTATCCTATCCTCTATCCTATCCTATTCTCTATCCTATCCTATCCTCTATCCTATCCTATCCACTATCCTGTCCAATCCTCTATCCTATCCAAACCCCATATCCTATCCTCTATCCTATCCTATCCTCTAACCTATCCTATCCTCTATCCTATCCTATCCTCAATCCTATCCTATCCTATCCTCTATCCTATCCTATCCTATCCTCTATCCTATCCTATCCTCTATCCTATCCTGTCCTCTATCCTATCCTATCCTCTATCCTATCCTATCCTCTATCCTATCCTATCCTCTATCCTATCCTATCCTCTATCCTATCCAATCCCCTATCCTATCCTCTATCCCATCCAATCCCCCATCCTATCCTCTATCCTATCCAATCCCCTATCCTATCCTCTATCCTATCCAATCCTCTATCGTATCCTCTATCCTATCCTATCGTCAATTTTATCGTATCCTCTATCCTATCCTATCGTCAATTTTATCGTATCCTCTATCCTATCCTATCCTCTATCCTATCCTATTCTCTATCCTATCCAATCCTCCATCCTATCCTATCCTCTATCCTATCCTGTCCTCATCCTATCCTATCGCCTATAATATCGTATCCTCTATCCTATCCTATACTCCATAATATCGTATCCTCTATTCTATCCTATCCTCTATCTTATAATATCCTCTATCCTATCCTATCCTCTATCCTATCCAAACCCCATATCCTATCCTATATCCTATCCTATCCTCTATCCTATCCTATCCTCTATTCTATCCAATCCCCTATCCTATCCAATCCCCTATCCTATCCTCAACCCTATCCTATCCTCAATCCTATCCTATCCTCTATCCTATCATATCCTCTATCCTATCAGATACTCCGTAATATCGTATCCTCTATCCTATCATATCCTTTATCATATAATATCCTCTATCCTATCCAATCACATATCCTATCGTATCCTCAATCCTATCCTATCCTCAATCCTATCCTATCCTCAATCATATCCTATCCTCTATCCTTTCCTATCCTCAATCCTATCCTATCCTCAATCCTATCCTATCCTTTATCCTATCCTATCCTCTATCCTATCCTATCCTCTATCCTATCCTATCCTCTATCCTATCCTATACTCTATCCTATTCTATCCTCTATCCTATCCTATCCTATCCTTTATCCTATCCTATCCTCTATCCTATCCTATCCTCCATTCTATCCTATCATTGATCCTATTCTATCCTCTATCATATCCTATCCTGTATCCTATCCAATCCCATATCCTATTCTATCCTCTATCCTATCCTATCCTTTATCCTAACCAATCCTCTATCCTATCCTCTATCCTATCCAAACCCCTATCCTATCCTCTATCCTATCCTATCCTCTTTCCTATCCTATCCTCTATCCTATCCTATTCTCTATCCTATCCTATCCTACATCCTATCCTATCCTCTATCCTATAATATCCTCTATCCTATCCAATCCCCTATCCTATCCTCTATCCTATCGTATTCTCTATCCTAATCTCTATCCTATCCAATCCTCATTCCTATCGTCTATCTTATCCTGTCCTCTATCCTATTCTATCCTCTAACCCATAATATCATCTATCCTATCCAATCCTCTATCGTATCATCTATCCTATACTATCCTCAATCCTATCCTATCCTCAATCCTATCCTATCCTCTATCCTATAATATCCTCTATCCTATCCAATCCTCTATCCTATCATCTATCCTATACTATCCTCTATTCTATCCTATCCTCTATTCTATCCTATCCTCTATCCTATCCTATTCTCTATCCTATCCTATCCTCTATCCTATCCTATCCACTATCCTATCCAATCCTCTATCCTATCCAAACCCCATATCCTATCCTCTATCCTATCCTATCCTCTATCCTATCCTATCCTCAATCCTATCCTATCCTATCCTCTACCCTATCCTATCCTCTATCCTATCCTATCCTCTATCCTATCCTGTCCTCTATCCTATCCTATCCTCAATCCTATCCTATCCTCAATCCTATCCTATCCTCTATCCTATCCTATCCTCTATCCTATCCAATCCTCTATCCTATCATCTATCCTATACTATCCTCTATTCTATCCTATCCTCTATCCTATCCTATTCTCTATCCTATCCTATCCTCTATCCTATCCTATCCACTATCCTATCCAATCCTCTATCCTATCCAAACCCCATATCCTATCCTCTATCCTATCCTATCCTCTATCCTATCCTATCCTCAATCCTATCCTATCCTATCCTCTACCCTATCCTATCCTCTATCCTATCCTATCCTCCATCCTATCCTATCCTCTATCCTATAATATCCTCTATCCTATACAATCCCCTATTCTATCCTCTATCCTATCCTATCCTCTACCCTATCCCATCCTCTTACCTATCCTATCCACAATCCTATCCTATCCTCTATCCGATCCTATTCTCTATCCTAATCTCTATCCTATCCAATCGTCTATTCTATCGTCTATCCTATCCTATCCTCTATCCTTTCCTATCCTCAATCCTATCCTATCCTATCCTTTATCCTATCCTATCCTCTATCCTATCCTATCCTCTATCCTATCCTATCCTCTATCCTATCCTATCCTCTATCCTATCCTATCCTCTATCCTATCCTATCCTCTATCCTATCCTATCCTCTATCCTATCCTATCCTCTATCCTATCCTATCCTCTATCCTATCCTGTCCTCTATCCTATCCTATCCTCTATCCTATCCTATCCTCTATCCTATCCTATCCTCTATCCTATCCTATCCTCTATCCTATCCTATCCTCTATCCTATCCTATCCTCTATCCTATCCTATCCTCTATCCTATCCTATCCTCTACCCTATCCAAACCCCTATCCTATCCTATCCTCTATCCTATCCTATCCACTATCCTTTCCAAACCCCTATAATATCCTCTATCCTATCCAATCCCCTATCCTATCCTCTATCCTATCGTATTCTCTATCCTAATCTCTATCCTATCCAATCCTCATTCCTATCGTCTATCTTATCCTGTCCGCTATCCTATCCTATCCTCTAACCCATAATATCATTTATCCTATCCAATCCTCTATCGTATCATCTATCCTATACTATCCTCAATCCTATCCTATCCTCAATCCTATCCTATCCTCTATCCTATCCTATCCTCTATCCTATCCAATCCTCTATCCTATCATCTATCCTATACTATCCTCTATTCTATCCTATCCTCTATCCTATCCTATCCTCTATCCTATCCAATCCCCTATCGTATCCTCTATCCTATCCTATCCTCTATCCTATCCTATCCTATATCCTATCCAATCCCATATTCTATCCTCTATCCTATACTATCCTCTATCCTATCCTATCCTCAATCCTATCCTATCCTCTATCCTATCATATCCTCTATCCTATCCTATCCTCTATCGTATTCAATCCTCTATCCTATCCTCAATTCTATCCTATCCTCAATCCTATCCTATCCTCTATCCTATCCTATTCTCTATCCTAATCTCTATCCTATCCAATCCTCTATCCTATCGTCTATCCTATCCTATCCTCTATCCTATCCTATCCTCTAATATATAATATCCTATATCCTATCCTATTCTCTATCCTATCCTATCCTCTATATTATCATATCCTCTATCCATTCCTATCCTCTATCCTATCCTATTCTCTTTCCTATCCAATTATCTATACTATCCTATCCTGTATTATATCGTATACTTTATCCTATCCTCTATCATATCGTAACCTCTATCCTATCCTATCCACTAACCTATAATATCCTCTATCCTATCCTATTCTCTATCTTATCATTTCCTATTCTCTATCGTATTAAAATTCTACCCTATCCCTTATCCTATCCTGAATAATATCCTATCCTCAATCCTATCCTATCCTATCCTCTATCCTATCCTATCCTATATCCTATCCTATCCTCTATCCTATCCTATCCTCTATTCTATCCAATCCCCTATCCTATCCAATCCCCTATCCTATCCTCAACCCTATCCTATCCTCAATCTTATCCTATCCTCTATCCTATCCTATCCTCTTTCCTATCCTATCCTCTATTTTATTATAGGATAGGATAGAGGATAGGATACGATTGGATAGAGGATAGGATAGAATGGATGATAGGATAGGACAGAGGATGGGATACGATTGAGGATGGGATAGTATAGAGGATAGGATAGGGTAGAGGATAGGATAGGATAGAAGGTAGGAAAGGATAGAGGATAGGATAGGATAGAGGATGTAATAGGGATAGAGGTCAGGATAGGATTGAGGATGGGATAGAATGGTGGATGGGATATGAAGGAGGATAGGATAGGATAGAGGATAGGATAGAATGCAGGATGGGATAGGATATAGGGTAGAGGATAGGAAAGGATAGACGATAGGATAGGATAGAGGATAGAATAGGATACAGGATAGGATTGCATAGAGGATAGGATGGGATAGAGGATAGGATATCATAGATGGTAGGATACGATAGAGGATAGGATAGGATAGAGGATAGGATAGGATAGAGGATTGGATAGGATAGAGGATAGATGATAGGATAGAGGATAGAATAGGATACAGGATAGGAAAGGATAGAGGATAGGATAGGATAGAGGATAGGATAGAGGGTAGGATAGGATAGAGGATAGGATAGAGGATAGGATAGAGGATAGGATAGAGGATAGGATAGGATAGAGGATAGGATAGGGGATTTGATAGGATAGAGGATAGGATAGGATAGAAGATAGGATAGGATAGAGGATAGGATAGACCATAGGATAGGATAGAGGATAGGATAGGATAGAGGACAGGATAGGATAGAGGATTGGATAGGATACAGGAAAGGATAGGATTGAGGATAGATGATAGGATAGGATAGAGGATAGGATAGTACAGAGGATAGGATAGGGGATTTGTTAGGATAGAGGATAGGATAGGATAGAGGATAGGATAGGGGATTTGATAGGATAGAGGATACGATAGGATAGAAGATAGGATAGGATAGAGGATAGGATAGGATACAGGATAGGATAGGATAGGATAGAGGATAGAATAGAGGATAGGATAGGATAGACGATAGGATAGGATAGAGGATAGGATAGGATAGAGGATAGGATAGGATAGAAGATTGGATAGGATACAGGATAGGATAGGATGTAGGATAGGATAGGATAGAGGATAGGATAGGATAGAGGATAGGATAGGGGATTTGATAGGATGGAGGATAGGATAGGATAGAGGATAGGATAGGATAGAGGATAGGATAGGATAGAGGATAGGATAGGATAGAGGATAGGATAGGATAGAGGACAGGATAGGATAGAGGATAGGATAGGATAGATGATTGGATAGGATACAGGAAAGGATAGGATTGAGGATAGATGATAGGATAGGATAGAGGATAGGATAGGACAGAGGACAGGATAGGGGATTTGATAGGATAGAGGATAGGATAGGATAGAGGATAGGATTGGATAGAGGATAGGATAGGATAGAGGATAGGATAGGATAGAGGATAGGATAGGATAGAGGATAGGATAGGATAGAGGATTGGATAGTATACAGGATAGGATAGGATAGAGGATAGGATAGGGGATTTAATAGGATAGAGGATAGGATAGGGGATTTGATAGGATAGTTGATAGGATAGGATAGAAGATAGGATAGGATAGAGGATAGGATAGGATAGTATAGAGGATAGGATAGAATAGAGGATAGGATAGGATAGAGGATTGGATAGGATAGGATAGAGGATAGGATAGGATAGATGATAGGATAGGATAGAGGATAGAATAGAGGATAGGATAGGATAGACGATAGGATAAGATAGAGGATAGTATAGGATAGAGGATAGGATAGGATAGAGGATTGGATAGGATACAGGATAGGATAGGATAGAGGATAGGATAGGATAGAGGATAGGATAGGATAGAGGATAGGATAGGATAGAGGATAGGATAGGGGATTTGATAGGATAGAGAATAGGATAGGATAGAAGATAGGATAGGATAGAGGATAGGATAGGATAGAGGATAGGATAGACGATAGGATAGGATAGAGGATAGGATAGGATAGAGGATAGGATAGGATAGAGGATTGGATAGGATACAGGAAAGGATAGGGTTGAGGATAGACGATAGGATAGGATAGAGGATTGGATAGGATACAGGATAGGATAGGATAGAGGATAGGATAGGGGATTTGATAGGATAGAGGATAGGATAGGATAGAAGATAGAATAGAATAGAGGATAGGATAGGATAGAGGATAGGATAGGATAGAGGATAGGATAGGATAGAGGATAGGATAGAGGATAGGATAGAGGATAGGATAGAGGATAGGATAGAGGATAGGATAGAGGATAGGATAGAGGATAGGATAGGATAGAGAATAGAATAGGATAGAGGATAGGATAGGATAGAGGATAGGATAGGATAGAGGATAGGATAGGATAGAGGATTGGATAGGATACAGGATAGGATAGGATAGAGGATAGGATAGGGGATTTAATAGGATAGAGGATAGGATAGGATAGAAGATAGGATAGGATAGAGGATAGGATAGGATAGAGTATAGGATAGGATAGGATAGAGGATAGGATAGGATAGATGATAGGATAGGATAGAGGATAGAATAGAGGATAGGAGAGGCTAGACGATAGGATAGGATAGATAATAGGATAGGATAGAGGATAGGATAGGACAGAGGACAGGATAGAGGATTGGATAGGATAGAGGATAGATGATAGGATAGGATAGAGGAATGGGATAGGATACAGGATAGGATAGGATAGAGGATAGGATAGGATAGGATAGAGGATAGGATAGGATAGATGATAGGATAGGATAGAGGATAGAATAGAGGATAGGATAGGATAGACGATAGGATAGGATAGAGGATAGGATAGGATAGAGGATTGGATAGGATACAGGATAGGATAGGATAGAGGATAGGATAGGATAGAGGATAGGATAGGATAGAGGATAGGATAGGGGATTTGATAGGATAGAGTATAGGATAGGATAGAAGATAGGATAGGATAGAGGATAGGATAGGATAGAGGATAGGATAGACGATAGGATAGGAGAGGATAGGATAGGATAGAGGATAGGATAGAGGATAGGATAGAGGATAGGATAGGATAGAGAATAGGATAGGATAGAGGATAGGATATGATAGAGGATAGGATAGGATAGAGGATAGGATAGGATAGAGGATAGGATAGGATAGAGAATAGGATAGGATAGAGGATAGGATATGATAGAGGATAGGATAGGGGATTTGATAGGATAGAGGATAGGATAGGATAGAAGATAGAATAGGATAGAGGAGAGGATAGGATAGAGGATAGGATAGGATAGAGGATAGAATAGGATAGAGGATTGGATAGAGGATAGGATAGGATAGAGGATATTATAGGATAGAGAATATGATAGGATAGAGGATAGGCTAGGATAGAGGATTGGATAGGATAGAGGATAGGATAGTACAGAGGATAGGATAGGGGATTTGATAGGATAGAGGATAGGATAGGGGATTTGATAGGATAGAGGATACGATAGGATAGAAGATAGGATAGGATAGAGGATAGGATTGGATAGAGGATAGGATAGGATAGATTATAGGATAGACGATCGGATAGGATAGACGATAGGATAGGATAGAGGATAGGATAGAGGATAGGATAGAGGATAGGATATAGGATAGGATAGAGGATAGGATAGAGGATAGGATAGAGGATAGGATAGGATAGAGAATAGAATAGGATAGAGGATAGGATAGGATAGAGGATAGGATAGGATAGAGGATAGGATAGGATAGAGGATTGGATAGGATACAGGATAGGATAGGATAGAGGATAGGATAGGGGATTTAATAGAATAGAGGATAGGATAGGGGATTTGATAGGATAGAGGATAGGATAGGATAGAAGATAGGATAGGATAGAGGATAAGATAGGATAGAGGATAGGATAGAATAGAGGATAGGATAGGATAGAGGATTGGATAGAGGATAGGATAGGATAGAGGATATTATAGGATGGAGGATATGATAGGATAGAGGATAGGCTAGGATAGAGGATTGGATAGGATAGAGGATAAATGATAGGACAGGATAGAGGATTGGATAGGATACAGGATAGGATAGGATAGAGGATAGGATAGGGGATTTGATAGGATAGAGGATAGGATAGGATAGAAGATAGGATAGGATAGAGGATTGGATAGGATACAGGGTAGGATAGGATAGAGGATAGGATAGGGGATTTGATAGGGTAGAGGATATTATAGGATAGAGGATAGGATATGATAGAGTATACGATATTATAGAGGGTAGGATAGGATAGAGCATAGGATAGGGGATTGGATAGGATATTTTAGAGGATAGGCTAGGATAGAGGATAGGATAGAGGATAGGAACGTATAGATGATATTATAGGATAGAGTGTACGATATTATAGAGGATAGCATAGGATAGAGGATAGAATAGAGGATAGGATAGGATACAGGAAAGGATAGGGTTGAGGATAGGATTAGATAGAGGATAGAACAGGATAGATGATAGGATAGTATAGAGGATAGGATAGAGGATAGGATAGAGAATAGGTTAGGATATAGAATAGGAACGGATACATGATATTATAGGATAGAGGATAGGATATGATAGAGTATACGATATTATAGAGGGTAGGATAGGATAGGATAGAGGATAGGATAGGATAGAGGATTGGATAGGATACAGGATAGGATAGGATAGAGGATAGGATAGGATAGAGGATAGGATAGGGGATTTGATAGGATAGAGGATAGGATAGGATAGAAGATAGGATAGGATAGAGGATAGGATAGGATAGAGGATAGGATAGACGATAGGATAGGATAGAGGATAGGATAGGATAGAGGATAGGATAGAGGATAGGATAGAGGATAGGATAGGATAGAGAATAGGATAGGACAGAGGATAGGATATGATAGAGGATAGGATAGGATAGAGGATAGGATAGGACAGAGGATAGGATAGGGGATTTGATAGGATAGAGGATAGGATAGGATAGAGGATAGGATAGGATAGAGGATAGGATAGGATAGAGGATAGGATAGGATAGAGGATAGGATAGGATAGAGGATAGGATAGGATAGAGGATTGGATAGGATACAGGAAAGGATAGGGTTGAGGATAGACGATAGGATAGGATAGAGGATAGGATAGGATAGAGGATAGGATAGGATAGAGGATTGGATAGCATACAGGATAGGATAGGATAGAGATTTGGATAGGGGATTTAATAGGATAGAGGATAGGATAGGGGATTTGATAGGATAGTTGATAGGATAGGATAGAAGATAGGATAGGATAGAGGATAGGATAGGGTAGGATAGAGGATAGGATAGAATAGAGGATAGGATAGGATAGAGGATTGGATAGAGGATAGGATAGGATAGAGGATAGATGATAGGATAGGATAGAGGAATGGGATAGGATACAGGATAGGATAGGATAGAGGATAGGATAGGATAGAGGATAGGATAGGATAGAGGATAGGATAGGATAGAAGATAGGATAGGATAGAGGATAGGATAGACGATAGGATAGGATAGAGGATAGGATAGGATAGAGGACAGGATAGGATAGAGGATAGGATAGGATAGAGGATCGGATAGGGGATTTGATAGGATAGAGGATACGATAGGATAGAAGATAGGATAGGATAGAGGATAGGATAGGATAGAGGATAGGATAGGATAGAGGATAGGATAGACGATAGGATAGGATAGAGGATAGGATAGGATAGAGGATAGGATAGAGGATAGGATAGAGGATAGGATAGAAGATAGGATAGAGGATAGGATAGGATAGAGAATAGAATAGGATAGAGGATAGGATAGGATAGAGGATAGGATAGGATAGAGGATAGGATAGGATAGAGGATTGGATAGGATACAGGATAGGATAGGATAGAGGATTGGATAGGGGATTTAATAGGATAGAGGATAGGATAGGGGATTTGATAGGATAGTTGATAGGATAGGAAAGAAGATAGGATAGGATACAGGATAGGATAGGATAGGATAGACGATAGGATAGGATAGAGGATATGATAGGATAGAGCACAGGATAGGATAGAGGATAGGATAGGATAGAGGATTGGATAGGATACAGGAAAGGATAGGATTGAGGATAGATGATAGGATAGGATAGAGGATAGGATAGTACAGAGGATAGGATAGGGGATTTGATAGCATAGAGGATAGGATAGGGGATTTGATAGGATAGAGGATACGATAGGATAGGATAGAGGATAGGATTGGATAGAGGATAGGATAGGATAGAGGATAGGATAGACGATAGGATAGGATAGACGATACGATAGGATAGAGGATAGGATAGAGGATAGGATAGAGGATAGAATAGAGGATAGGATAGAGGATAGGATAGAGGATAGGATAGGATAGAGGATTGGATAGGATAGAGGATAGATGATAGGACAGGATAGAGGATTGGATAGGATACAGGATAGGATAGGATAGAGGATAGGATAGTGGATTTGATAGGATAGAGGATAGGGTAGGATAGAAGATAGGATAAGATAGAGGATAGGATAGGATAAAGGATAGGATAGGATAGAGGATAGGATAGACGATAGGATAGGATAGAGGATATGATAGGATAGAGCACAGGATAGGATAGAGGATAGGATAGGATAGAGGATTGGCTAGGATACAGGAAAGGATAGGATTGAGGATAGATGATAGGATAGGATAGAGGATAGGATAGTACAGAGGATAGGATAGGGGATTTGATAGGATAGAGGATAGGATAGGGGATTTGATAGGATAGAGGATACGATAGGATAGAAGATAGGATAGGATAGATGATAGGATTGGATAGAGGATAGGATAGGATAGAGGATAGGATAGACGATCGGATAGGATAGACGATAGGATAGGATAGAGGATAGGATAGGATAGAGGATAGGATAGAGGATAGGATAGAGGATAGGATAGAGGATAGGATAGAGGATAGGATAGAGGATAGGATAGAGGATAGGATAGAGGATAGGATAGAGGATAGGATAGGATAGAGAATAGAATAGGATAGAGGATAGGATAGGATAGAGGATAGGATAGGATAGAGGATAGGATAGGATAGAGGATTGGATAGGATACAGGATAGGATAGGATAGAGGATAGGATAGGGGATTTAATAGGATAGAGGATAGGATAGGGGATTTGATAGGATAGAGGATAAGATAGGATAGAAGATAGGATAGGATAGAGGATAAGATAGGATAGAGGATAGGATAGAATAGAGGATAGGATAGGATAGAGGATTGGATAGAGGATAGGATAGGATAGAGGATATTATAGGATGGAGGATATGATAGGATAGAGGATAGGCTAGGATAGAGGATTGGATAGGATAGAGGATAAATGATAGGACAGGATAGAGGATTGGATAGGATACAGGATAGGATAGGATAGAGGATAGGATAGGGGATTTGATAGGATAGAGGATAGGATAGGATAGAAGATAGGATAGGATAGAGGATTGGATAGGATACAGGATAGGATAGGATTGATGATAGATGATAGGATGGGATAAAGGATTGGATAGGATACAGGATAGGATAGGATAGAGGATAGGATAGAGGATAGGATAGAGAATAGGTTAGGATATAGAATAGGAACGGATACATGATATTATAGGATAGAGGATAGGATATGATAGAGTATACGATATTATAGAGGGTAGGATAGGATAGGATAGAGGATAGGATATGATAGAGTATACGATATTATAGAGGGTAGGATAGGATAGCATAGAGGATAGGATAGGATAGAGGATTGGATAGGATACAGGAAAGGATAGGATTGATGATAGATGATAGGATGGGATAAAGGATTGGATAGGATACAGGATAGGATAGGATAGAGGATAGGATAGGACAGAGGACAGGATATGGGATTTGATAGGATAGAGGATAGGATAGGATAGAGGATAGGATTGGATAGAGGATAGGATAGGATAGAGGATAGGATAGGATAGAGGATAGGATAGGATAGACGATTGGATAGTATACAGGAAAGGATAGGATTGATGATAGATGATAGGATGGGATAAAGGATTGGATAGGATACAGGATAGGATAGGATAGAGGATAGGATAGGACAGAGGACAGGATAGGGGATTTGATAGGATAGAGGATAGGATAGGATAGAGGATAGGATTGGATAGAGGATAGGATAGGATAGAGGATAGGATAGGATAGAGGATAGGATAGGATAGGATAGAGGATAGGATAGGATAGAGGATTGGATAGGATACAGGATAGGATAGGATAGAGGATAGGATAGGGGATTTAATAGGATAGAGGATAGGATAGGGGATTTGATAGGATAGTTGATAGGATAGGATAGAAGATAGGATAGGATAGAGGATAGGATAGGATAGTATAGAGGATAGGATAGAATAGAGGATAGGATAGGATAGAGGATTGGATAGAGGATAGGATAGGATAGAGGATATTATAGGATAGAGGATATGATAGGGAGAGGATAGGCTAGGATAGAGGATTGGATAGGATAGAGGATAGATGATAGATGATAGGATAGGATAGAGGAATGGGATAGGATACAGTATAGGATAGGATAGAGGATAGAATAGGGGATTTAATAGGGTAGAGGATAGGATAGGATATAAGATAGGATAGGATAGAGGATAGGATAGGATAGAGGATAGGATAGGATAGGATAGAGGATAGGATAGGATAGATGATAGGATAGGATAGAGGATAGAATAGAGGATACGATAGGATAGACGATAGGATAGGATAGAGGATAGGATAGGATAGAGGATAGGATAGGATAGAGGATTGGATAGGATACAGGATAGGATAGGATAGAGGATAGGATAGGATAGAGGATAGGATAGGGGATTTGATAGGATAGAGGATAGGATAGGATAGAAGATAGGATAGGATAGAGGATAGGATAGGATAGAGGATAGGATAGACGATAGGATAGGATAGAGGATAGGATAGGATAGAGGATAGGATAGAGGATAGGATAGAGGATAGGATAGGATAGAGGAATGGGATAGGATACAGGATAGGATAGTATAGAGGATAGGATAGGACAGAGGATAGGATAGGGTATTTGATAGGATAGAGGATAGGATAGGATAGAGGATAGGATAGGATAGAGGATAAGATAGGATAGAGGATAGGATAGGATAGAGGATAGGATAGGATAGAGGATAGGATAGGATAGAGGATAGGATAGGATAGAGGATAGGATAGGATAGAGGATAGGATAGGATAGAGGATAGGATAGGATAGAGGATAGGATAGGATAGAGGATAGGATAGGATAGAGGATAGGATAGGATAGAGGATAGGATAGGATAGAGGATAGGATAGGATAGAGGATAGGATAGGATAGACGATAGGATAGGATAGAGGATAGGATAGGATAGAGGATAGGATAGGATAGAGGATTGGATAGGATACAGGATAGGATAGGATAGAGGATAGGATAGGGGATTTAATAGGATAGAGGATAGGATAGGGGATTTGATAGGATATTTGATAGGATAGGATAGAAGATAGGATAGGATAGAGGATAGGATAGGATAGTATAGAGGATAGGATAGAATAGAGGATAGGATAGGATAGAGGATTGGATAGAGGATAGGATAGAGGATATTATAGGATAGAGGATATGATAGGGAGAGGATAGGCTAGGATAGAGGATTGGATAGGATAGAGGATAGATGATAGGATAGGATAGAGGAATGGGATAGGATACAGGATAGGATAGGATAGAGGATAGAATAGGGGATTTAATAGGATAGAGGATAGGATAGGATAGAAGATAGGATAGGATAGAGGATAGGATAGGATAGAGGATAGGATAGGATAGGATAGAGGATAGGATAGGATAGATGATAGGATAGGATAGAGGATAGAATAGAGGATAGGATAGGATAGATGATAGGATAGGATACAGGATAGGATAGGATAGTGGATAGGATAGGATAGAGGATAGGATAGGGTATTTGATAGGGTAGAGGATATTATAGGATAGAGGATAGGATATGATAGAGTATACGATATTATAGAGGGTAGGATAGGATAGAGCATAGGATAGGGGATTGGATAGGATATTTTAGAGGATAGGCTAGGATAGAGGATAGGATAGAGGATAGGAACGGATAGATGACATTATAGGATAGAGTGTACGATATTATAGAGGATAGCATAGGATAGAGGATAGAATAGAGGATAGGATAGGATACGGGAAAGGATAGGGTTGAGGATAGGATTAGATAGAGGATAGAACAGGATAGATGATAGGATAGGATAGAGGATAGGATAGAGGATAGGATGGAGAATAGGTTAGGATATAGAATAGGAACGGATACATGATATTATAGGATAGAGGATAGGATATGTTAGAGTATACGATATTATAGAGGGTAGGATAGGATAGGATAGAGGATAGGATAGGATAGAGGATAGGATAGGATAGAGGATTGGATAGGATACAGGAAAGGATAGGATTGATGATAGATGATAGGATGGGATAAAGGATTGGATAGGATACAGGATAGGATAGGATAGAGGTTAGGATAGGATAGAGGATAGGATAGGATAGAGGATAGGATAGGGGATTTGATAGGATAGAGGATAGGATAGGATAGAAGATAGGATAGGATAGAGGATAGGATAGGGTAGGATAGAGGATAGGATAGAATAGAGGATAGGATAGGATAGAGGATTGGATAGAGGATAGGATAGGATAGAGGATAGATGATAGGATAGGATAGAGGAATGGGATAGGATACAGAATAGGATAGGATAGAGGATAGGATAGGACAGAGGATAGGATAGGGTATTTGATAGGATAGAGGATAGGATAGGATAGAGGATAGGATAGGATAGAGGATAGGATAGGATAGAGGATAGGATAGGATAGAGGATAGGATAGGATAGAGGATAGGATAGGATAGAGGATAGGATAGGATAGAGGATAGGATAGGATAGAGGATAGGATAGGATAGAGGATAGGATAGGATAGAGGATAGGATAGGATAGAGGATAGGATAGACGATAGGATAGGATAGAGGATAGGATAGGATAGAGGATAGGATAGAGGATAGGTTAGAGGATAGGATAGAAGATAGGATAGAGGATAGGATAGGATAGAGAATAGAATAGGATAGAGGATAGGATAGGATAGAGGTTAGGATAGGATAGAGGATAGGATAGGATAGAGGTTTGGATAGGATACAGGATAGGATAGGATAGAGGATTGGATAGGGGATTTAATAGGATAGAGGATAGGATAGGGGATTTGATAGGATAGTTGATAGGATAGGATAGAAGATAGGATAGGATAGAGGATAGGATAGGGTAGGATAGAGGATAGGATAGAATAGAGGATAGGATAGGATAGAGGATTGGATAGAGGATAGGATAGAGGATTGGATAGGATACAGGATAGGATAGGATAGAGGATAGGATAGGGGATTTGATAGGGTAGAGGATATTATAGGATAGAGGATAGGATATGATAGAGTATACGATATTATAGAGGGTAGGATAGGATAGAGCATAGGATAGGGGATTGGATAGGATAGGATAGAGGATAGGATAGGATAGAGGATTGGATAGGATAGAGGATAGGATAGGATAGAGGATATTATAGGATAGAGGATATGATAGGATAGAGGATAGGCTAGGATAGAGGATTGGATAGGATAGAGGATAGGATAGGATAGAGGATAGGATAGTGGATAGGATAGAGGATAGGATAGTGGATTTGATAGGATAGAGGATAGGGTAGGATAGAAGATAGGATAGGATAGAGGATAGGATAGGATAGAGGATAGGATAGGATAGAGGATAGGATAGACGATAGGATAGGAGAGAGGATATGATAGGATAGAGCAGAGGATAGGATAGAGGATAGGATAGGATAGAGGATTGGATAGGATACAGGAAAGGATAGGATTGAGGATAGATGATAGGATAGGATAGAGGATAGGATAGTACAGGGGATAGGATAGGGGATTTGATAGGATAGAGGATAGGATAGGGGATTTGATAGGATAGAGGATACGATAGGATAGAAGATAGGATAGGATAGAGGATAGGATTGGATACAGGATAGGATAGGATAGAGGATAGGATAGACGATAGGATAGGATAGAGGATAGGATAGGGTAGAGGATAGGATAGAGGATAGGATAGAGGATAGGATAGAGGATAGGATAGAGGATAGGATAGAGGATAGGATAGAGGATAGGATAGAGGATAGGATAGGATAGAGAATAGAATAGGATAGAGGATAGGATAGGATAGAGGATAGGATAGGATAGGATAGAGGATAGGATAGGATAGAGGATCGGATAGGATAGAGGATAGGATAGAATAGAGGATAGCATAGGATAGAGGATTGGATAGAGGATAGGATAGGATAGAAGATAGGATAGGATAGAGGATAAGATAGGATAGAGGATAGGATAGAATAGAGGATAGCATAGGATAGAGGATTGGATAGAGGATAGGATAGGATAGAGGATTGGATAGAGGATAGGATAGGATAGAGGATAGATGATAGGATAGGATAGAGGAATGGGATAGGATACAGGATAGGATAGTATAGAGGATAGGATAGGACAGAGGATAGGATAGGGTATTTGATAGGATAGAGGATAGGATAGGATAGAGGATAGGATAGGATAGAGGATAAGATAGGATAGAGGATAGGATAGGATAGAGGATAGGATAGGATAGAGGATAGGATAGGATAGAGGATAGGATAGGATAGAGGATAGGATAGGATAGAGGATAGGATAGGATAGAGGATAGGATAGGATAGAGGATAGGATAGGATAGAGGATAGGATAGGATAGAGGATAGGATAGGATAGAGGATAGGATAGGATAGAGGATAGGATAGGATAGAGGATAGGATAGGATAGAGGATAGGATAGGATAGAGGATAGGATAGGATAGAGGATTGGATAGGATACAGGATAGGATAGGATAGAGGATAGGATAGGGGATTTAATAGGATAGAGGATAGGATAGGGGATTTGATAGGATATTTGATAGGATAGGATAGAAGATAGGATAGGATAGAGGATAGGATAGGATAGTATAGAGGATAGGATAGAATAGAGGATAGGATAGGATAGAGGATTGGATAGAGGATAGGATAGAGGATATTATAGGATAGAGGATATGATAGGGAGAGGATAGGCTAGGATAGAGGATTGGATAGGATAGAGGATAGATGATAGGATAGGATAGAGGAATGGGATAGGATACAGGATAGGATAGGATAGAGGATAGAATAGGGGATTTAATAGGATAGAGGATAGGATAGGATAGAAGATAGGATAGGATAGAGGATAGGATAGGATAGAGGATAGGATAGGATAGGATAGAGGATAGGATAGGATAGATGATAGGATAGGATAGAGGATAGAATAGAGGATAGGATAGGATAGATGATAGGATAGGATACAGGATAGGATAGGATAGTGGATAGGATAGGATAGAGGATAGGATAGGGTATTTGATAGGGTAGAGGATATTATAGGATAGAGGATAGGATATGATAGAGTATACGATATTATAGAGGGTAGGATAGGATAGAGCATAGGATAGGGGATTGGATAGGATATTTTAGAGGATAGGCTAGGATAGAGGATAGGATAGAGGATAGGAACGGATAGATGATATTATAGGATAGAGTGTACGATATTATAGAGGATAGCATAGGATAGTGGATAGAATAGAGGATAGGATAGGATACGGGAAAGGATAGGGTTGAGGATAGGATTAGATAGAGGATAGAACAGGATAGATGATAGGATAGGATAGAGGATAGGATAGAGGATAGGATGGAGAATAGGTTAGGATATAGAATAGGAACGGATACATGATATTATAGGATAGAGGATAGGATATGTTAGAGTATACGATATTATAGAGGGTAGGATAGGATAGGATAGAGGATAGGATAGGATAGAGGATAGGATAGGATAGAGGATTGGATAGGATACAGGAAAGGATAGGATTGATGATAGATGATAGGATGGGATAAAGGATTGGATAGGATACAGGATAGGATAGGATAGAGGATAGGATAGGATAGAGGATAGGATAGGATAGAGGATAGGATAGGGGATTTGATAGGATAGAGGATAGGATAGGATAGAGGATAGGATAGGATAGAGGATAGGATAGGATAGAGGATAGGATAGGATAGAGGATAGGATAGGATAGAGGATAGGATAGACGATAGGATAGGATAGAGGATAGGATAGGATAGAGGATAGGATAGAGGATAGGTTAGAGGATAGGATAGAAGATAGGATAGAGGATAGGATAGGATAGAGAATAGAATAGGATAGAGGATAGGATAGGATAGAGGTTAGGATAGGATAGAGGATAGGATAGGATAGAGGTTTGGATAGGATACAGGATAGGATAGGATAGAGGATTGGATAGGGGATTTAATAGGATAGAGGATAGGATAGGGGATTTGATAGGATAGTTGATAGGATAGGATAGAAGATAGGATAGGATAGAGGATAGGATAGGGTAGGATAGAGGATAGGATAGAATAGAGGATAGGATAGGATAGAGGATTGGATAGAGGATAGGATAGGATAGAAGATAGGATAGGATAGAGGATTGGATAGGATACAGGATAGGATAGGATAGAGGATAGGATAGGGGATTTGATAGGGTAGAGGATATTATAGGATAGAGGATAGGATATGATAGAGTATACGATATTATAGAGGGTAGGATAGGATAGAGCATAGGATAGGGGATTGGATAGGATAGGATAGAGGATAGGATAGGATAGAGGATTGGATAGGATAGAGGATAGGATAGGATAGAGGATATTATAGGATAGAGGATATGATAGGATAGAGGATAGGCTAGGATAGAGGATTGGATAGGATAGAGGATAGGATAGGATAGAGGATAGGATAGTGGATAGGATAGAGGATAGGATAGTGGATTTGATAGGATAGAGGATAGGGTAGGATAGAAGATAGGATAGGATAGAGGATAGGATAGGATAGAGGATAGGATAGGATAGAGGATAGGATAGACGATAGGATAGGAGAGAGGATATGATAGGATAGAGCAGAGGATAGGATAGAGGATAGGATAGGATAGAGGATTGGATAGGATACAGGAAAGGATAGGATTGAGGATAGATGATAGGATAGGATAGAGGATAGGATAGTACAGGGGATAGGATAGGGGATTTGATAGGATAGAGGATAGGATAGGGGATTTGATAGGATAGAGGATACGATAGGATAGAAGATAGGATAGGATAGAGGATAGGATTGGATACAGGATAGGATAGGATAGAGGATAGGATAGACGATAGGATAGGATAGAGGATAGGATAGGGTAGAGGATAGGATAGAGGATAGGATAGAGGATAGGATAGAGGATAGGATAGAGGATAGGATAGAGGATAGGATAGGATAGAGAATAGAATAGGATAGAGGATAGGATAGGATAGAGGATAGGATAGGATAGGATAGAGGATAGGATAGGATAGAGGATCGGATAGGATACAGGATAGGATAGGATAGAGGATAGGATAGGGGATTTAATAGGATAGAGGATAGGATAGGGGATTTGATAGGATAGAGGATAGGATAGGATAGAAGATAGGATAGGATAGAGGATAGGATAGGATAGAAGATAGGATAGGATAGGATAGAGGATAGGATAGGATAGAGGATAGATGATAGGATAGGATAGAGGAATGGGATAGGATACAGGATAGGATAGGATAGAGGATAGGATAGGACAGAGGATAGGATAGGGTATTTGATAGGATAGAGGATAGGATAGGATAGAGGATAGGATAGGATAGAGGATAGGATAGGATAGAGGATAGGATAGGATAGAGGATAGGATAGGATAGAGGATAGGATAGGATAGAGGATAGGATAGGATAGAGGATAGGATAGGATAGAGGATAGGATAGGATAGAGGATAGGATAGGATAGAGGATAGGATAGGATAGAGGATAGGATAGGATAGAGGATAGGATAGGATAGAGGATAGGATAGGATAGAGGATAGGATAGGATAGAGGATAGGATAGGATAGAGGATAGGATAGGATAGAGGATAGGATAGGATAGAGGATAGGATAGGATAGAGGATAGGATAGGATAGAGGATAGGATAGGATAGAGGATAGGATAGGATAGAGGATAGGATAGGATAGAGGATAGGATAGGATAGAGGATAGGATAGGATAGAGGATAGGATAGGATAGAGGATAGGATAGGATAGAGGATAGGATAGGATAGAGGATAGGATAGGATAGAGGATAGGATAGGATAGAGGATAGGATAGGATAGAGGATAGGATAGACGATAGGATAGGATAGAGGATAGGATAGGATAGAGGATTGGCTAGGATACACGAAAGGATAGGATTGTGGATAGATGATAAGATAGGATGGAGGATTGGATAGGATACAGGATAGGATAGGATAGAGGATAGGATAGGGGATTTGATAGGATAGAGGATAGGATAGGATAGAAGATAGGATAGGATAGAGGATAGGATATGATAGAGGATAGGACAGGATAGAGGATAGGATAGGATAGAGGATAGGATAGAGGATAGGATAGAGGATAGGATAGGATAGACGATAGGATAGGATAGAGGATAGGATAGGATAGAGGATAGGATAGGATAGAGGATAGGATAGGATAGAGGGTAGGATAGTACAGAGGAAAGGATAGGGGATGATAGGATAGAGGATAGGATAGGATAGAGGACAGGATAGGATAGAGGATTGGATAGGATACAGGATAGGATAGGATAGAGGATAGCATAGGATAGACGATAGGATAGGATAGAGGATAGGTTAGGGGATTTGATAGGATAGAGGATAGGATATGATAGAAGATAGGATAGGATAGAGGATAGGATAGGATATGATAGAGGATAGGATAGACGATAGGATAGGATAGAGGATAGGATAGGATAGAGGATAAGGTAGAGGATAGGATAGGATAGAGAATAGGATAGGATAGAGGATAGGATATAATAGAGGATAGGATAGGATAGAGGATAGGATAGGATAGAGGATAGGATAGGATAGAGGATTGGATAGGATACAGGAAAGGATAGGATTGAGGATAGACGATAGGATACGATAGAGGATTGGATAGGATACAGGATAGGATAGGATAGAGGATAGGATAGGGGATTTGATAGGATAGAGGATAGGATAGGATAGAAGATAGGATAGGATAGAGGATAGGATAGTGGATTTGATAGGATACAGGATAGGATAGGATAGAGGATAGGATAGGGGATTTGATAGGATAGAGGATAGGATAGGATAGAAGATAGGATAGGATAGATAATTGGATAGGATACAGGATAGGATAGGATAGAGGATAGGATAGGGGATTTGATAGGGTAGAGGATATTATAGGATAGAGGATAGGATATGATAGAGTATACGATATTATAGAGGGTAGGATAGGATAGAGCATAGGATAGGGGATTGGATAGGATAGGATAGAGGATAGGATAGTGGATTTGATAGGATAGAGGATAGGATAGGATAGAAGATAGGATAGGATAGAGGATAGGATAGAGGATAGGATAGGATAGAGGATAGGATAGGATAGAGGATAGGATAGGATAGAGGATAGGATAGGATAGAGGATAGGATAGGATAGAGGATAGGATAGGATAGAGGATAGGATAGGATAGAGGATAGGATAGGATAGAGGATAGGATAGGATAGAGGATAGGATAGGATAGAGGATAGGATAGGATAGAGGATAGGATAGGATAGAGGATAGGATAGACGATAGGATAGGATAGAGGATAGGATAGGATAGAGGATTGGCTAGGATACACGAAAGGATAGGATTGTGGATAGATGATAAGATAGGATGGAGGATTGGATAGGATACAGGATAGGATAGGATAGAGGATAGGATAGGGGATTTGATAGGATAGAGGATAGGATAGGATAGAAGATAGGATAGGATAGAGGATAGGATATGATAGAGGATAGGACAGGATAGAGGATAGGATAGGATAGAAGATAGGATAGGATAGAGGATAGGATATGATAGAGGATAGGACAGGATAGAGGATAGGATAGGATAGAGGATAGGATAGAGGATAGGATAGAGGATAGGATAGGATAGACGATAGGATAGGATAGAGGATAGGATAGGATAGAGGATAGGATAGGATAGAGGATAGGATAGGATAGAGGGTAGGATAGTACAGAGGAAAGGATAGGGGATGATAGGATAGAGGATAGGATAGGATAGAGGACAGGATAGGATAGAGGATTGGATAGGATACAGGATAGGATAGGATAGAGGATAGCATAGGATAGACGATAGGATAGGATAGAGGATAGGTTAGGGGATTTGATAGGATAGAGGATAGGATATGATAGAAGATAGGATAGGATAGAGGATAGGATAGGATAGGATAGAGGATAGGATAGACGATAGGATAGGATAGAGGATAGGATATGATAGAGTATACGATATTATAGAGGGTAGGATAGGATAGAGCATAGGATAGGGTATTGGATAGGATAGGATAGAGGATAGGATAGTGGATTTGATAGGATAGAGGATAGGATAGGATAGAAGATAGGATAGGATAGAGGATAGGATAGAGGATAGGATAGGATAGAGGATAGGATAGGATAGAGGATAGGATAGGATAGAGGATAGGATAGGATAGAGGATAGGATAGGATAGAGGATAGGATAGGATAGAGGATAGGATAGGATAGAGGATAGGATAGGATAGAGGATAGGATAGGATAGAGGATAGGATAGGATAGAGGATAGGATAGGATAGAGGATAGGATAGGATAGAGGATAGGATAGGATAGAGGATAGGATAGGATAGAGGATAGGATAGGATAGAGGATAGGATAGACGATAGGATAGGATAGAGGATAGGATAGGATAGAGGATTGGCTAGGATACACGAAAGGATAGGATTGTGGATAGATGATAAGATAGGATGGAGGATTGGATAGGATACAGGATAGGATAGGATAGAGGATAGGATAGGGGATTTGATAGGATAGAGGATAGGATAGGATAGAAGATAGGATAGGATAGAGGATAGGATATGATAGAGGATAGGATAGGATAGAGGATAGGATAGGATAGAGGATAGGATAGAGGATAGGATAGAGGATAGGATAGGATAGACGATAGGATAGGATAGAGGATAGGATAGGATAGAGGATAGGATAGGATAGAGGATAGGATAGGATAGAGGATAGGATAGTACAGAGGAAAGGATAGGGGATGATATGATAGAGGATAGGATAGGATAGAGGACAGGATAGGATAGAGGATTGGATAGGATACAGGATAGGATAGGATAGAGGATAGCATAGGATAGACGATAGGATAGGATAGAGGATAGGTTAGGGGATTTGATAGGATAGAGGATAGGATATGATAGAAGATAGGATAGGATAGAGGATAGGATAGGATAGGATAGAGGATAGGATAGACGATAGGATAGGATAGAGGATAGGATAGGATAGAGGATAAGGTAGAGGATAGGATAGGATAGAGAATAGGATAGGATAGAGGATAGGATAGGGGATTTGATAGGATAGAGGATAGGATAGGATAGAAGATAGGATAGGATAGAGGATTGGATAGGATACAGGATAGGATAGGATAGAGGATAGGATAGGGGATTTGATAGGGTAGAGGATATTATAGGATAGAGGATAGGATATGATAGAGTATACGATATTATAGAGGGTAGGATAGGATAGAGCATAGGATAGGGGATTGGATAGGATAGGATAGAGGATAGGATAGTGGATTTGATAGGATAGAGGATAGGATAGTGGATTTGATAGGATAGAGGATAGGATAGGATAGAAGATAGGATAGAGGATAGGATAGGATAGAGGATAGGATAGGATAGAGGATAGGATAGGATAGAGGATAGGATAGGATAGAGGATAGGATAGGATAGAGGATAGGATAGG
Source organism: Halictus rubicundus (assembly GCF_050948215.1). Classification (NCBI taxonomy): domain Eukaryota; kingdom Metazoa; phylum Arthropoda; class Insecta; order Hymenoptera; family Halictidae; genus Halictus; species Halictus rubicundus. The sequence continues at coordinate 864,680 of NW_027488608.1, forward strand.
ATAGAGGATAGGATAGGATAGAGGATAGGATAGGATAGAGGATAGGATAGGATAGAGGATAGGATAGGATAGAGAATAGGATAGGATAGAGGATAGGATAGGATAGAGGATAGGATATTATAGAGGATAGGATAGACGATAGGATAGGATAGAGGATAGGATAGGATAGAGGATTGGCTAGGATACACGAAAGGATAGGATTGTGGATTGATGATAAGATAGGATGGAGGATTGGATAGGATACAGGATAGAATAGGATAGAGGATATGATAGGGGATTTGATAGGATAGAGGATAGGATAGGATTGAAGATAGGATAGGATAGAGGATAGGATATGATAGAGGATAGGATAGGATAGAGGATAGGATAGGATAGAGGATAGGATAGAGGATAGGATAGAGGATAGGATAGGATAGACGATAGGATAGGATAGAGGATAGGATAGGATAGAGGATAGGATAGGATAGAGGATAGGATAGGATAGAGGATAGGATAGTACAGAGGAAAGGATAGGGGATGATAGGATAGAGGATAGGATAGGATAGAGGACAGGATAGGATAGAGGATTGGATAGGATACAGGAAAGGATAGGATAGAGGATAGCATAGGATAGACGATAGGATAGGATAGAGGATAGGTTAGGGGATTTGATAGGATAGAGGATAGGATATGATAGAAGATAGGATAGGATAGAGGATAGGATAGGATAGGATAGAGGATAGGATAGACGATAGGATAGGATAGAGGATAGGATAGGATAGAGGATAAGGTAGAGGATAGGATAGGATAGAGAATAGGATAGGATAGAGGATAGGATAGGATAGAGGATAGGATAGGATAGAGGATAGGATAGGATAGAGGATAGGATAGGATAGAGGACAGGATAGGATAGAGGATTGGATAGGATACAGGATAGGATAGGATAGAGGATAGCATAGGATAGACGATAGGATAGGATAGAGGATAGGTTAGGGGATTTGATAGGATAGAGGATAGGATATGATAGAAGATAGGATAGGATAGAGGATAGGATAGGATAGGATAGAGGATAGGATAGACGATAGGATAGGATAGAGGATAGGATAGGATAGAGGATAAGGTAGAGGATAGGATAGGATAGAGAATAGGATAGGATAGAGGATAGGATAGGGGATTTGATAGGATAGAGGATAGGATAGGATAGAAGATAGGATAGGATAGAGGATTGGATAGGATACAGGATAGGATAGGATAGAGGATAGGATAGGGGATTTGATAGGGTAGAGGATATTATAGGATAGAGGATAGGATATGATAGAGTATACGATATTATAGAGGGTAGGATAGGATAGAGCATAGGATAGGGGATTGGATAGGATAGGATAGAGGATAGGATAGTGGATTTGATAGGATAGAGGATAGGATAGTGGATTTGATAGGATAGAGGATAGGATAGGATAGAAGATAGGATAGAGGATAGGATAGGATAGAGGATAGGATAGGATAGAGGATAGGATAGGATAGAGGATAGGATAGGATAGAGGATAGGATAGGATAGAGGATAGGATAGGATAGAGGATAGGATAGGATAGAGGATAGGATAGGATAGAGGATAGGATAGGATAGAGAATAGGATAGGATAGAGGATAGGATATAATAGAGGATAGGATATTATAGAGGATAGGATAGACGATAGGATAGGATTGTGGATTGATGATAAGATAGGATGGAGGATTGGATAGGATACAGGATAGAATAGGATAGAGGATATGATAGGGGATTTGATAGGATAGAGGATAGGATAGGATTGAAGATAGGATAGGATAGAGGATAGGATATGATAGAGGATAGGATAGGATAGAGGATAGGATAGGATAGAGGATAGGATAGAGGATAGGATAGAGGATAGGATAGGATAGACGATAGGATAGGATAGAGGATAGGATAGGATAGAGGATAGGATAGGATAGAGGATAGGATAGGATAGAGGATAGGATAGTACAGAGGAAAGGATAGGGGATGATAGGATAGAGGATAGGATAGGATAGAGGACAGGATAGGATAGAGGATTGGATAGGATACAGGAAAGGATAGGATAGAGGATAGCATAGGATAGACGATAGGATAGGATAGAGGATAGGTTAGGGGATTTGATAGGATAGAGGATAGGATATGATAGAAGATAGGATAGGATAGAGGATAGGATAGGATAGGATAGAGGATAGGATAGACGATAGGATAGGATAGAGGATAGGATAGGATAGAGGATAAGGTAGAGGATAGGATAGGATAGAGAATAGGATAGGATAGAGGATAGGATAGGATAGAGGATAGGATAGGATAGAGGATAGGATAGGATAGAGGATAGGATAGGATAGAGGACAGGATAGGATAGAGGATTGGATAGGATACAGGATAGGATAGGATAGAGGATAGCATAGGATAGACGATAGGATAGGATAGAGGATAGGTTAGGGGATTTGATAGGATAGAGGATAGGATATGATAGAAGATAGGATAGGATAGAGGATAGGATAGGATAGGATAGAGGATAGGATAGACGATAGGATAGGATAGAGGATAGGATAGGATAGAGGATAAGGTAGAGGATAGGATAGGATAGAGAATAGGATAGGATAGAGGATAGGATAGGGGATTTGATAGGATAGAGGATAGGATAGGATAGAAGATAGGATAGGATAGAGGATTGGATAGGATACAGGATAGGATAGGATAGAGGATAGGATAGGGGATTTGATAGGGTAGAGGATATTATAGGATAGAGGATAGGATATGATAGAGTATACGATATTATAGAGGGTAGGATAGGATAGAGCATAGGATAGGGGATTGGATAGGATAGGATAGAGGATAGGATAGTGGATTTGATAGGATAGAGGATAGGATAGTGGATTTGATAGGATAGAGGATAGGATAGGATAGAAGATAGGATAGAGGATAGGATAGGATAGAGGATAGGATAGGATAGAGGATAGGATAGGATAGAGGATAGGATAGGATAGAGGATAGGATAGGATAGAGGATAGGATAGGATAGAGGATAGGATAGGATAGAGGATAGGATAGGATAGAGGATAGGATAGGATAGAGAATAGGATAGGATAGAGGATAGGATAGGATAGAGGATAGGATATTATAGAGGATAGGATAGACGATAGGATAGGATAGAGGATAGGATAGGATAGAGGATTGGCTAGGATACACGAAAGGATAGGATTGTGGATTGATGATAAGATAGGATGGAGGATTGGATAGGATACAGGATAGAATAGGATAGAGGATATGATAGGGGATTTGATAGGATAGAGGATAGGATAGGATTGAAGATAGGATAGGATAGAGGATAGGATATGATAGAGGATAGGATAGGATAGAGGATAGGATAGGATAGAGGATAGGATAGAGGATAGGATAGAGGATAGGATAGGATAGACGATAGGATAGGATAGAGGATAGGATAGGATAGAGGATAGGATAGGATAGAGGATAGGATAGGATAGAGGATAGGATAGTACAGAGGAAAGGATAGGGGATGATAGGATAGAGGATAGGATAGGATAGAGGACAGGATAGGATAGAGGATTGGATAGGATACAGGAAAGGATAGGATAGAGGATAGCATAGGATAGACGATAGGATAGGATAGAGGATAGGTTAGGGGATTTGATAGGATAGAGGATAGGATATGATAGAAGATAGGATAGGATAGAGGATAGGATAGGATAGGATAGAGGATAGGATAGACGATAGGATAGGATAGAGGATAGGATAGGATAGAGGATAAGGTAGAGGATAGGATAGGATAGAGAATAGGATAGGATAGAGGATAGGATAGGATAGAGGATAGGATAGGATAGAGGATAGGATAGGATAGAGGATAGGATAGGATAGAGGATAGGATAGGATAGAGGATAGGATAGGATAGAGGATTGGATAGGATACAGGAAAGGATAGGATTGAGGATAGACGATAGGATAGGATAGAGGATTGGATAGGATACAGGATAGGATAGGATAGAGGATAGGATAGGTGATTTGATAGGATAGAGGATAGGATAGGATAGAAGATAGGATATAATAGAGGATAGGATAGGATAGAAGATAGGATAGGATAGAGGATAAGATAGGATAGATGATAGGATAGAATAGAGCATAGGATAGGATAGAGGATTGGATAGAGGATAGGATAGGATAGAGGATATTATAGGATAGAGGATATGATAGGATAGAGGATAGGCTAGGATAGAGGATTGGATAGGATAGAGGATAGATGATAGGACAGGATAGAGGATTGGATAGGATACAGGATAGGATAGGATAGAGGATAGGATAGGGGATTTGATAGGATAGAGGATAGGATAGGATAGAAGATAGGATAGGATAGAGGATTGGATAGGATACAGGATAGGATAGGATAGAGGATAGGATAGGGGATTTGATAGGGTAGAGGATATTATAGGATAGAGGATAGGATATGATAGAGTATACGATATTATAGAGGATAGGATAGGATAGAGCATAGGATAGGGGATTGGATAGGATAGGATAGAGGATAGGATAGTGGATTTGATAGGATAGAGGATAGGATAGGATAGAAGATAGGATAGGATAGAGGATAGGATAGGATAGAGGATAGGATAGGATAGAGGATAGGATAGGATAGAGGATAGGATAGGATAGAGGATAGGATAGGATAGAGGATAGGATAGGATAGAGGATAGGACAGGATAGAGGATAGGATAGGATAGAGGATAGGATAGGATAGAGGATAGGATAGGATAGAGGATAGGATAGGATAGAGGATAGGATAGGATAGAGGATAGGATAGACGATAGGATAGGATATAGGATAGGATAGGATAGAGGATTGGCTAGGATACACGAAAGGATAGGATTGTGGATAGATGATAAGATAGGATGGAGGATTGGATAGGATACAGGATAGGATAGGATAGAGGATAGGATAGGGGATTTGATAGGATAGAGGATAGGGTAGGATAGAAGATAGGATAGGATAGAGGATAGGATATGATAGAGGATAGGATAGGATAGAGGATAGGATAGGATAGAGGATAGGATAGAGGATAGGATAGAGGATAGGATAGGATAGAGGACAGGATAGGATAGAGGATTGGATAGGATACAGGAAAGGATAGGATTGAGGATAGATGATAGGATAGGATAGAGGATAGGATAGGATAGAGGATAGGATAGGATAGGATAGAGGATAGGATAGGATAGAGGATAGGATAGGATAGAGGATAGGATAGGACAGAGGATAGGATAGGATAGAGGATAGGATAGAGGATAGGATAGAGTATAGGATAGAGGATAGGATAGAGGATAGGATAGGATAGAGAATAGGATAGGATAGAGGATAGGATATGATAGAGGATAGGATAGGATAGAGGATAGGATAGAATAGAGGATAGGATAGGATAGAGGATTGGATAGAGGATAGGATAGGATAGAGGATATTATAGGATAGAGGATATGATAGGATAGAGGATAGGCTAGGATAGAGGATTGGATAGGATAGAGGATAGATGATAGGACAGGATAGAGGATTGGATAGGATACAGGATAGGATAGGATAGAGGATAGGATAGGGGATTTGATAGGATAGAGGATAGGATAGGATAGAAGATAGGATAGGATAGAGGATTGGATAGGATACAGGATAGGATAGGATAGAGGATAGGATAGGGGATTTGATAGGGTAGAGGATATTATAGGATAGAGGATAGGATATGATAGAGTATACGATATTATAGAGGGTAGGATAGGATAGAGCATAGGATAGGGGATTGGATAGGATAGGATAGAGGATAGGATAGTGGATTTGATAGGATAGAGGATAGGATAGGATAGAAGATAGGATAGGATAGAGGATAGGATAGAGGATAGGGTGGATAGAGGATAGGATAGGATAGAGGATAGGATAGGATAGAGGATAGGATAGGATAGAGGATAGGATAGGATAGAGGATAGGATAGGATAGAGGATAGGATAGGATAGAGGATAGGATAGGATAGAGGATAGGATAGGATAGAGGATAGGATAGAGCATAGGATAGGATAGAGGATAGGATAGGATAGAGGATAGGATAGGATAGAGTATAGGATAGGATAGAGAATAGGATAGGATAGAGGATAGGATAGGATAGAGGATAGGATAGGATAGAGGATAGGATAGACGATAGGATAGGATAGAGGATAGGATAGGATAGAGGATTGGCTAGGATACACGAAAGGATAGGATTGTGGATTGATGATAAGATAGGATGGAGGATTGGATAGGATACAGGATAGGATAGGATAGAGGATAGGATAGGGGATTTGATAGGATAGAGGATAGGATAGGATAGAAGGTAGGATAGGATAGAGGATAGGATATGATAGAGGATAGGATAGGATAGAGGATAGGATAGGATAGAGGATAGGATAGAGGATAGGATAGAGGATAGGATAGGATAGACGATAGGATAGGATAGAGGATAGGATAGGATAGAGGATAGGATAGGATAGAGGATAGGATAGGATAGAGGATAGGATAGGATAGAGGATAGGATAGTACAGAGGAAAGGATAGGATAGAGGATAGGATAGGATAGAGGATAGGATAGGATAGAGGATAGGATAGGATAGAGAATAGGATAGGATAGAGGATAGGATAGGATAGAGGATAGGATAGGATAGAGGAAAGGATAGGATAGAGGATAGGATAGGGGATTTGATAGGATAGAGGATAGGATAGGATAGAAGATTGGATAGGATAGAGGATAGGATAGGATAGAGGATAGGACAGGATAGAAGATTGGATAGGATAGAGGATAGGATAGGATAGATGATAGGATAGGATAGAGGATAGGATATGATAGAGGATAGGATAGGATAGAGGATAGGATAGGATAGAGGATAGGATAGAGGATAGGATAGAGGATAGGATAGGATAGACGATAGGATAGGATAGAGGATAGGATAGGATAGAGGATAGGATAGGATAGAGGATAGGATAGTACAGAGGAAAGGATAGGGGATGATAGGATAGAGGATAGGATAGGATAGAGGACAGGATAGGATAGAGGATTGGATAGGATACAGGAAAGGATAGGATAGAGGATAGCATAGGATAAACGATAGGATAGGATAGAGGATAGGTTAGGGGATTTGATAGGATAGAGGATAGGATATGATAGAAGATAGGATAGGATAGAGGATAGGATAGGATAGGATAGAGGATAGGATAGACGATAGGATAGGATAGAGGATAGGATAGGATAGAGGATAAGGTAGAGGATAGGATAGGATAGAGAATAGGATAGGATAGAGGATAGGATAGGATAGAGGATAGGATAGGATAGAGGATAGGATAGGATAGAGGATAGGATAGGATAGAGGATAGGATAGGATAGAGGATAGGATAGGATAGAGGATAGGATAGGATAGAGGATAGGATAGGATAGAGGATAGGATAGGATAGAGGATAGGATAGGATAGAGGATTGGATAGGATACAGGAAAGGATAGGATTGAGGATAGACGATAGGATAGGATAGAGGATTGGATAGGATACAGGATAGGATAGGATAGAGGATAGGATAGGTGATTTGATAGGATAGAGGATAGGATAGGATAGAAGATAGGATATAATAGAGGATAGGATAGGATAGAAGATAGGATAGGATAGAGGATAAGATAGGATAGATGATAGGATAGAATAGAGGATAGGATAGGATAGAGGATTGGATAGAGGATAGGATAGGATAGAGGATATTATAGGATAGAGGATATGATAGGATAGAGGATAGGCTAGGATAGAGGATTGGATAGGATAGAGGATAGATGATAGGACAGGATAGAGGATAGGATAGGATAGAGGATAGGATAGGATAGAGGATAGGATAGGATAGAGGATAGGATAGGATAGAGGATAGGATAGGATAGAGGATAGGATAGGATAGAGGATAGGATAGACGATAGGATAGGATATAGGATAGGATAGGATAGAGGATTGGATAGGATAGAGGATAGATGATAGGACAGGATAGAGGATTGGATAGGATACAGGATAGGATAGGATAGAGGATAGGATAGGGGATTTGATAGGATAGAGGATAGGATAGGATAGAAGATAGGATAGGATAGAGGATTGGATAGGATACAGGATAGGATAGGATAGAGGATAGGATAGGGGATTTGATAGGGTAGAGGATATTATAGGATAGAGGATAGGATATGATAGAGTATACGATATTATAGAGGGTAGGATAGGATAGAGCATAGGATAGGGGATTGGATAGGATAGGATAGAGGATAGGATAGTGGATTTGATAGGATAGAGGATAGGATAGGATAGAAGAGAGGATAGGATAGAGGATAGGATAGAGGATAGGATAGTATAGAGGATAGGATAGGATAGAGGATAGGATAGGATAGAGGATAGGATAGGATAGAGGATAGGATAGGATAGAGGATAGGATAGGATAGAGGATAGGATCGGATAGAGGATAGGGTAGAGCATAGTATAGGATAGAGGATAGGATAGGATAGAGGATAGGATAGGATAGAGGATAGGATAGGATAGAGAATAGGATAGGATAGAGGATAGGATAGGATAGAGGATAGGATAGGATAGAGGATAGGATAGACGATAGGATAGGATAGAGGATAGGATAGGATAGAGGAAAGGATAGGATAGAGGATAGGATAGGGGATTTGATAGGATAGAGGATAGGATAGGATAGAAGATTGGATAGGATAGAGGATAGGATAGGATAGAGGATAGGACAGGATAGAAGATTGGATAGGATAGAGGATAGGATAGGATAGATGATAGGATAGGATAGAGGATAGGATAAACGATAGGATAGGATAGAGGATAGTAAAGGATAGAGGATAGGATAGGATAGAGGATAGGATAGGACAGAGGATAGAATAGGGGATTTGATAGGATAGAGGATAGGATAGGATAGAGGATAGGATAGGATAGAGGACAGGATAGGATAGATGATTGGATAGGATACAGGAAAGGATAGGATTGAGGATAGAAGATAGTATAGGATAGAGGATAGGATATGATAGAGGATTGGATAGGATAGAGGATAGGATAGGATACAGGCTAGGATAGGATAGAGGATAGGATAGGATAGACGATACTATAGGATAGAGGATAGGATAGGATAGAGGATAGGATAGGATAGAGGATTGGATAGGATACAGGATAGGATAGGATAGAGGATAGGATAGGATAGAGGATAGGATAGGATAGAGGATAAGATAGGATAGAGGATAGGATAGAGGATAGGATAGAGAATAGGTTAGGATAGAGAATAGGAACGGATAGATGATATTATAGGATAGAGGATAGGATATGATAGAGTATACGATATTATAGAGGGTAGGATAGGATAGAGCATAGGATAGGGGATTGGATAGGATAGGATAGAGGATAGGCTAGGATAGAGGCTAGGATAGAGGATAGGATAGGATAGAGGATTGGATAGGATACAGGAAAGGATAGGATTGAGGATAGATGATAGGATAGGATAGAGGACAGGATAGGATAGAGGATTGGATAGGATACAGGAAAGGATAGGATAGAGGATAGATGATAGGATAGGATAGAGGATTGGATAGGATACAGGATAGGATAGGATAGAGGATAGGATAGGGGATTTGATAGGATAGAGGATAGGATAGGATAGAAGTTAGGATAGGATAGAGGATAGGATATGATAGAGGATAGGATAGGATAGAAGATAGGATAGGATAGAGGATAGGATAGAGGATAGGATAGAGGATAGGATAGAGGATAGGATAGAGGATAGGATAGGATAGAGAATAGGATAGGATAGAGGATAGGATATGATAGAGGATAGGATAGGATAGAGGATAGGATAGGACAGAGGATAGGATAGGATAGAGGATAGGATAGGATAGAGGATAGGATAGACGATAGGATAGGATAGAGGATAGGATAGGATAGAGGATAGGATAGGATAGAGGATAGGATAGATGATAGAGGACTGGATAGGATACAGAAAAGGATAGGATTGAGGATAGATGATAGGATAGGATAGAGTATTGGATAGGATACAGGATAGGATAGGATAGAGGATAGGATAGGGGATTTGATAGGATAGGGAATAGGATAGGATAGAGCATAGGATAGGATAGAGGATAGGATAGGATAGAGGATAGGATAGGATAGAGGATAGGATAGGATAGAGGATAGGATAGACGATAGGATAGGATAGAGGATAGGTTAGGATAGAGAATAGGAACGGATAGATGATATTATAGGATAGAGGATAGGATATGATAGAGTATACGATATTATAGAGGGTAGGATAGGATAGAGCATAGGATAGGGGATTGGATAGGATAGGATAGAGGATAGGCTAGGATAGAGGATAGGATAGAGGATAGGATAGAGGATAGGATAGGATAGAGGATAGGATAGGATAGAGGATTGGATAGGATACAGGATAGGATAGGATAGAGGATAGGATAGGATAGAGGATAGGATAGGATAGAGGATAAGATAGGATAGAGGATAGGATAGAGGATAGGATAGAGAATAGGTTAGGATAGAGAATAGGAACGGATAGATGATATTATAGGATAGAGGATAGGATATGATAGAGTATACGATATTATAGAGGGTAGGATAGGATAGAGCATAGGATAGGGGATTGGATAGGATAGGATAGAGGATAGGCTAGGATAGAGGCTAGGATAGAGGATAGGATAGGATAGAGGATTGGATAGGATACAGGAAATGATAGGATTGAGGATAGATGATAGGATAGGATAGAGGACAGGATAGGATAGAGGATTGGATAGGATACAGGAAAGGATAGGATAGAGGATAGATGATAGGATAGGATAGAGGATTGGATAGGATACAGGATAGGATAGGATAGAGGATAGGATAGGGGATTTGATAGGATAGAGGATAGGATAGGATAGAAGTTAGGATAGGATAGAGGATAGGATATGATAGAGGATAGGATAGGATAGAGGATAGGATAGGATAGAAGATAGGATAGGATAGAGGATAGGATAGAGGATAGGATAGAGGATAGGATAGAGGATAGGATAGGATAGAGAATAGGATAGGATAGAGGATAGGATATGATAGAGGATAGGATAGGATAGAGGATAGGATAGGACAGAGGATAGGATAGGATAGAGGATAGGATAGGATAGAGGATAGGATAGACGATAGGATAGGATAGAGGATAGGATAGGATAGAGGATAGGATAGGATAGAGGATAGGATAGATGATAGAGGACTGGATAGGATACAGAAAAGGATAGGATTGAGGATAGATGATAGGATAGGATAGAGTATTGGATAGGATACAGGATAGGATAGGATAGAGGATAGGATAGGGGATTTGATAGGATAGGGAATAGGATAGGATAGAGCATAGGATAGGATAGAGGATAGGATAGGATAGAGGATAGGATAGGATAGAGGATAGGATAGGATAGAGGATAGGATAGACGATAGGATAGGATAGAGGATAGGTTAGGATAGAGAATAGGAACGGATAGATGATATTATAGGATAGAGGATAGGATATGATAGAGTATACGATATTATAGAGGGTAGGATAGGATAGAGCATAGGATAGGGGATTGGATAGGATAGGATAGAGGATAGGCTAGGATAGAGGATAGGATAGAGGATAGGATAGAGGATAGGATAGGATAGAGGACAGGATAGGATAGAGGATTGGATAGGACACAGGAAAGGATAGGATTGAGGATAGATGATAGGATAGGATAGAGGATAGGATAGGATAGAGGATAGAATAGGATAGAGGATAGGATAGGATAGAGGATAGGATAGGATAGAGGATAGGATAGGATAGAGGATAGGATAGGATAGAGGATAGGATATGATAGTGGATAGGATAGGATAGAGGATAGGATAGGATAGAGGATAGGATAGGATAGAAGTTAGGATAGGATAGAAGTTAGGATAGGATAGAGGATAGGACATGATAGAGGATAGGATAGGATAGAGGATAGGATAGGATAGAGGATAGGATAGGATAGAGGATAGGATAGAGGATAGGATAGAGGATAGGATAGAGGATAGGATAGAGGATAGGATAGGATAGAGAATAGGATAGGATAGAGGATAGGATATGATAGAGGATAGGATAGGATAGAGGATAGGATAGGACAGAGGATAGGATAGGATAGAGGATAGGATAGGATACAGGCTAGGATAGGATAGAGGATAGGATAGAGGATAGGATAGGATAGACGATACTATAGGATAGAGGATAGGATAGGATAGAGGATAGGATAGGATAGAGGATAGGATAGGATAGAGGATAGGATAGGATAGGATAGGATAGAGGATAGGATAGGATAGAGGATAGAGGATAGATGATAGGATAGGATAGAGGATAGGATAGGATAGAGGATAGGATAGGATACAGGATAGGATAGGATAGAGGATAGGATACAGGATAGGATAGGATAGAGGATAGGCTAGGGTAGAGGATTGGATAGGATAGAGGATAGATGATAGGATAGGATAGAGGATTGGATAGGATACAGGATAGGATAGGATAGAGGATAGGATAGGGGATTTGATAGGATAGAGGATAGGATAGGATAGAGGATAGGATAGGATAGAGGATAGGATAGGATAGAGGATAGGATCGGATAGAGGATAGGGTAGAGCATAGTATAGGATAGAGGATAGGATAGGATAGAGGATAGGATAGGATAGAGGATAGGATAGGATAGAGAATAGGATAGGATAGAGGATAGGATAGGATAGAGGATAGGATAGGATAGAGGATAGGATAGACGATAGGATAGGATAGAGGATAGGATAGGATAGAGGAAAGGATAGGATAGAGGATAGGATAGGGGATTTGATAGGATAGAGGATAGGATAGGATAGAAGATTGGATAGGATAGAGGATAGGATAGGATAGAGGATAGGACAGGATAGAAGATTGGATAGGATAGAGGATAGGATAGGATAGATGATAGGATAGGATAGAGGATAGGATAAACGATAGGATAGGATAGAGGATAGTAAAGGATAGAGGATAGGATAGGATAGAGGATAGGATAGGACAGAGGATAGAATAGGGGATTTGATAGGATAGAGGATAGGATAGGATAGAGGATAGGATAGGATAGAGGACAGGATAGGATAGATGATTGGATAGGATACAGGAAAGGATAGGATTGAGGATAGAAGATAGTATAGGATAGAGGATAGGATATGATAGAGGATTGGATAGGATAGAGGATAGGATAGGATACAGGCTAGGATAGGATAGAGGATAGGATAGGATAGACGATACTATAGGATAGAGGATAGGATAGGATAGAGGATAGGATAGGATAGAGGATTGGATAGGATACAGGATAGGATAGGATAGAGGATAGGATAGGATAGAGGATAGGATAGGATAGAGGATAAGATAGGATAGAGGATAGGATAGAGGATAGGATAGAGAATAGGTTAGGATAGAGAATAGGAACGGATAGATGATATTATAGGATAGAGGATAGGATATGATAGAGTATACGATATTATAGAGGGTAGGATAGGATAGAGCATAGGATAGGGGATTGGATAGGATAGGATAGAGGATAGGCTAGGATAGAGGCTAGGATAGAGGATAGGATAGGATAGAGGATTGGATAGGATACAGGAAAGGATAGGATTGAGGATAGATGATAGGATAGGATAGAGGACAGGATAGGATAGAGGATTGGATAGGATACAGGAAAGGATAGGATAGAGGATAGATGATAGGATAGGATAGAGGATTGGATAGGATACAGGATAGGATAGGATAGAGGATAGGATAGGGGATTTGATAGGATAGAGGATAGGATAGGATAGAAGTTAGGATAGGATAGAGGATAGGATATGATAGAGGATAGGATAGGATAGAGGATAGGATAGGATAGAAGATAGGATAGGATAGAGGATAGGATAGAGGATAGGATAGAGGATAGGATAGAGGATAGGATAGGATAGAGAATAGGATAGGATAGAGGATAGGATATGATAGAGGATAGGATAGGATAGAGGATAGGATAGGACAGAGGATAGGATAGGATAGAGGATAGGATAGGATAGAGGATAGGATAGACGATAGGATAGGATAGAGGATAGGATAGGATAGAGGATAGGATAGGATAGAGGATAGGATAGATGATAGAGGACTGGATAGGATACAGAAAAGGATAGGATTGAGGATAGATGATAGGATAGGATAGAGTATTGGATAGGATACAGGATAGGATAGGATAGAGGATAGGATAGGGGATTTGATAGGATAGGGAATAGGATAGGATAGAGCATAGGATAGGATAGAGGATAGGATAGGATAGAGGATAGGATAGGATAGAGGATAGGATAGGATAGAGGATAGGATAGACGATAGGATAGGATAGAGGATAGGTTAGGATAGAGAATAGGAACGGATAGATGATATTATAGGATAGAGGATAGGATATGATAGAGTATACGATATTATAGAGGGTAGGATAGGATAGAGCATAGGATAGGGGATTGGATAGGATAGGATAGAGGATAGGCTAGGATAGAGGATAGGATAGAGGATAGGATAGAGGATAGGATAGGATAGAGGACAGGATAGGATAGAGGATTGGATAGGACACAGGAAAGGATAGGATTGAGGATAGATGATAGGATAGGATAGAGGATAGGATAGGATAGAGGATAGAATAGGATAGAGGATAGGATAGGATAGAGGATAGGATAGGATAGAGGATAGGATAGGATAGAGGATAGGATAGGATAGAGGATAGGATATGATAGTGGATAGGATAGGATAGAGGATAGGATAGGATAGAGGATAGGATAGGATAGAAGTTAGGATAGGATAGAAGTTAGGATAGGATAGAGGATAGGACATGATAGAGGATAGGATAGGATAGAGGATAGGATAGGATAGAGGATAGGATAGGATAGAGGATAGGATAGAGGATAGGATAGAGGATAGGATAGAGGATAGGATAGAGGATAGGATAGGATAGAGAATAGGATAGGATAGAGGATAGGATATGATAGAGGATAGGATAGGATAGAGGATAGGATAGGACAGAGGATAGGATAGGATAGAGGATAGGATAGGATACAGGCTAGGATAGGATAGAGGATAGGATAGAGGATAGGATAGGATAGACGATACTATAGGATAGAGGATAGGATAGGATAGAGGATAGGATAGGATAGAGGATAGGATAGGATAGAGGATAGGATAGGATAGGATAGAGGATAGGATAGGATAGAGGATAGAGGATAGATGATAGGATAGGATAGAGGATAGGATAGGATAGAGGATAGGATAGGATACAGGATAGGATAGGATAGAGGATAGGATACAGGATAGGATAGGATAGAGGATAGGCTAGGGTAGAGGATTGGATAGGATAGAGGATAGATGATAGGATAGGATAGAGGATTGGATAGGATACAGGATAGGATAGGATAGAGGATAGGATAGGGGATAGGATAGGATAGAGGACAGGATAGGATAGAGGATAGGATAGGATAGAGGATTGGATAGGATACAGGATTGGATAGGATACAGGAAAGGATAGGATTGAGGATAGATGATACGATAGAATAGAGGATAGGATAGGATAGAGGATTGGATAGAGGATAGGACAGGATAGAGGATATTATAGGATAGAGGATATGATAGGGTAGAGGATAGGCTAGGATAGAGGATTGGATAGGATAGAGGATAGATGATAGGATAGGATAGAGGATCGGATAGGATACAGGATAGGATAGGATAGAGGATACGATAGCGGATTTGATAGGATAGAGGATAGGATAGGATAGAAGATAGGATAGGATAGAGGATAGGATATGATAGAGGATAGGATAGGATAGAGGATAGGATAGAGGATAGGATAGGATAGAGGATACGATAGAGGATAGGATAGGATAGAGGATAGGATAGAGGATAGGATAGAGGATAGGATAGAGGATAGGATAGAGGATAGGATAGAGGATAGGATAGAGGATAGGATAGAGGATAGGATAGGATAGACGATACTATAGGATAGAGGATAGGATAGGATAGAGGATAGGATAGGATAGAGGATTGGATAGGATACAGGATAGGATAGGATAGTGGATAGGATAGGATAGAGGATAGGATAGGACAGAGGATAGGATAGGGGATTTGATAGGATAGAGGATAGGATAGGATAGAGGATAGGATAGGATTGAGGATAGATGATAGGATAGGAAAGAGGACAGGATAGGATAGAGGATTGGATAGGACACAGGAAAGGATAGGATTGAGGATAGATGATAGGATAGGATAGAGGATAGGATAGGATAGAGGATAGAATAGGATAGAGGATAGGATAGGATAGAGGATAGGATAGGATAGAGGATAGGATAGGATAGAGGATAGGATAGGATAGAGGATAGGATATGATAGTGGATAGGATAGGATAGAGGATAGGATAGGATAGAGGATAGGATAGGATAGAAGTTAGGATAGGATAGAAGTTAGGATAGGATAGAGGATAGGATATGATAGAGGATAGGATAGGATAGAGGATAGGATAGGATAGAGGATAGGATAGGATAGAGGATAGGATAGAGGATAGGATAGAGGATAGGATAGAGGATAGGATAGAGGATAGGATAGGATAGAGAATAGGATAGGATAGAGGATAGGATATGATAGAGGATAGGATAGGATAGAGGATAGGATAGGACAGAGGATAGGATAGGATAGAGGATAGGATAGGATACAGGCTAGGATAGGATAGAGGATAGGATAGAGGATAGGATAGGATAGACGATACTATAGGATAGAGGATAGGATAGGATAGAGGATAGGATAGGATAGAGGATAGGATAGGATAGAGGATAGGATAGGATAGGATAGAGGATAGGATAGGATAGAGGATAGAGGATAGATGATAGGATAGGATAGAGGATAGGATAGGATACAGGATAGGATAGGAAAGAGGATAGGATACAGGATAGGATAGGATAGAGGATAGGCTAGGGTAGAGGATTGGATAGGATAGAGGATAGATGATAGGATAGGATAGAGGATTGGATAGGATACAGGATAGGTTAGGATAGAGGATAGGATAGGGGATAGGATAGGATAGAGGACAGGATAGGATAGAGGATAGGATAGGATAGAGGATTGGATAGGATACAGGATTGGATAGGATACAGGAAAGGATAGGATTGAGGATAGATGATACGATAGAATAGAGGATAGGATAGGATAGAGGATTGGATAGAGGATAGGACAGGATAGAGGATATTATAGGATAGAGGATATGATAGGGTAGAGGATAGGCTAGGATAGAGGATTGGATAGGATAGAGGATAGATGATAGGATAGGATAGAGGATCGGATAGGATACAGGATAGGATAGGATAGAGGATACGATAGCGGATTTGATAGGATAGAGGATAGGATAGGATAGAAGATAGGATAGGATAGAGGATAGGATATGATAGAGGATAGGATAGGATAGAGGATAGGATAGAGGATAGGATAGGATAGAGGATACGATAGAGGATAGGATAGGATAGAGGATAGGATAGAGGATAGGATAGAGGATAGGATAGAGGATAGGATAGAGGATAGGATAGAGGATAGGATAGAGGATAGGATAGAGGATAGGATAGGATAGACGATACTATAGGATAGAGGATAGGATAGGATAGAGGATAGGATAGGATAGAGGATTGTATAGGATACAGGATAGGATAGGATAGTGGATAGGATAGGATAGAGGATAGGATAGGACAGAGGATAGGATAGGGGATTTGATAGGATAGAGGATAGGATAGGATAGAGGATAGGATAGGATTGAGGATAGATGATAGGATAGGAAAGAGGATTGGATAGGATACAGGAAAGGATAGGATTGATGATAGATTATAGGATAGGATAGAGGATTGGATAGGATACAGGATAGGATAGGATAGAGGATAGGTTAGGGGATTTGATAGGATAGAGGATAGGATAGGATAGAAGATAGTATAGGATAGAGGATAGGATATGATAGAGGATAGGATAGGATAGAGGATAGGATAGGATACAGGCAAGGATAGGATAGAGGATAGGATAGAGGATAGGATAGGATAGACGATACTATAGGATAGAGGATAGGATAGGATAGAAGATAGGATAGGATAGGGAATAGGATAGGATAGAGCATAGGATAGGATAGAGGATAGGATAGGATAGAGGATAGGATAGACGATAGGATAGGATAGAGGATAGGTTAGGATAGAGAATAGGAACGGATAGATTATAGGATAGGATAGAGGATAGGATATGATAGAGTATACGATATTATAGAGGGTAGGATAGGATAGAGCATAGGATAGGGGATTGGATAGGATAGGATAGAGGATAGGCTAGGATAGAGGATAGGATAGAGGATAGGATACAGGATAGGATAGAGGATAGGATAGGATAGAGGACAGGATAGGATAGAGGATAGGATAGGATAGAGGATTGAATAGGGTACAGGAAAGGATAGGATTGATGATAGATGATAGGATAGGATAGAGGATAGGATAGGGTAGAGGATAGGATAGACGATAGGATAGGATAGAGGATAGGATAGGATAGAAGATAGGATAGGATAAAGGATAGGATAGGATAGAGGATAGGATAGGATAGAGGATAGAATAGACGACAGGATAGGATAGAGGATAGGATAGGATAGAGGATAGGTTAGGATAGAGAATAGGAACGGATAGAGGATAGGATATGATAGAGTATACGATATTATAGAGGGTAGGATAGGATAGAGCATAGGATAGGGGATTGGATAGGATAGGATAGAGGATAGGCTAGGATAGAGGATAGGATAGAGGATAGGCTAGGATAGAGGATAGGATAGAGGATAGGCTAGGATAGAGGATAGGATAGAGGATAGGCTAGGATAGAGGATAGGATAGAGGATAGGATACAGGATAGGATAGAGGATAGGATAGGATAGAGGACAGGATAGGATAGAGGATAGGATAGGATAGAGGATTGAATAGGGTACAGGAAAGGATAGGATTGAGGATAGATGATAGGATAGGATAGAGGATAGGATAGGGTAGAGGATAGGATAGACGATAGGATAGGATAGAGGATAGGATAGGATAGAAGATAGGATAGGATAAAGGATAGGATAGGATAGAGGATAGGATAGGATAGAGGATAGAATAGACGACAGGATAGGATAGAGGATAGGATAGGATAGAGGATAGGATAGGATAGAGGATAGGATAGGATAGAGGATAGGATAGGATAGAGGACAGGATAGAGGATAGGATAGAGGATAGGATAGAGGATAGGATAGAGGATAGGATAGGATAGAGAATAGGATAGGATAGAGGATAGGATATGATAGAGGATAGGATAGGATAGAGGATAGGATAGGACAGAGGATAGGATAGGATAGAGGACAGGATAGGATAGAGGACTGGATAGGATACAGGATAGGATAGGATAGAGGATAGGTTAGGGGATTTGATAGGATAGAGGATAAGTTAGGATAGAAGATAGGATAGGATAGAGGATAGGATAGGATAGAGGATAGGATAGGATAGAGGATAGGGTAGGATAGAGGATAGGATAGACGATAGGATAGGATAGAGGATACGATAGGATAGAGGATAGGATAGTACAGAGGATAGGATAGGGGATTTGATAGGATAGAGGATAGGATAGGATAGAAGATAGGATAGGATAGAGGATAGGGTAGGATAGAGGATAGGACAGAATAGAGGATAGGATAGGATAGAGGATTGGATAGAGGATAGGATAGGATAGAGGATATTATAGGATAGAGGATAGGATAGGATAGAGGATAGGATAGGATAGAGGATAGGATAGAGGATAGGATAGAGGATAGGATAGATGATAGGATAGGAAAGAGGATTGGATAGGATACAGGAAACGATAGGATTGATGATAGATTATAGGATAGGATAGAGGATTGGATAGGATACAGGATAGGATAGGATAGAGGATAGGTGAGGGGATTTGATAGGATAGAGGATAGGATAGGATAGAAGATAGGATAGGATAGAGGATAGGATAGTGGATTTGATAGGATAGAGGATAGGATAGGATAGGATAGAGGATAGATGATAGGATAGGATAGAGGATAGGATAGTGGATTTGATAGGATAGAGGATAGGATAGGATAGAAGATAGGATAGGATAGAGGATAGGTTAGGATAGAGGATAGGATAGGATAGAGGATAGGATAGGATAGAGGATAGGATAGACGATAGGATAGGATAGAGGATAGGTTAGGATAGAGAATAGGAACGGATAGATTATAGGATAGGATAGAGGATAGGATATGATAGAGTATACGATATTATAGAGGGTAGGATAGGATAGAGCATAGGATAGGGGATTGGATAGGATAGGATAGAGGATAGGCTAGGATAGAGGATAGGATAGAGGATAGGCTAGGATAGAGGATAGGATAGAGGATAGGCTAGGATAGAGGATAGGATAGAGGATAGGCTAGGATAGAGGATAGGATAGAGGATAGGATAGAGGATAGGATACAGGATAGGATAGAGGATAGGATACAGGAGAGGATAGAGGATAGGATAGGATAGAGGACAGGATAGGATAGAGGATAGGATAGGATAGAGGATTGAATAGGGTACAGGAAAGGATAGGATTGAGGATAGATGATAGGATAGGATAGAGGATAGGATAGGGTAGAGGATAGGATAGACAATAGGATAGGATAGAGGATAGGATAGGATAGAAGATAGGATAGGATAAAGGATAGGATAGGATAGAGGATAGGATAGGATAGAGGATAGAATAGACGACAGGATAGGATAGAGGATAGGATAGGATAGAGGATAGGATAGGATAGAGGATAGGATAGGATAGAGGATAGGATAGGATAGAGGATAGGATAGGATAGAGGATAGGATAGGATAGAGGATAGGATAGAGGATAGGATAGAGGATAGGATAGAGGATAGGATAGAGGATAGGATTTGATAGAGAATAGGATAGGATAGAGGATAGGATATGATAGAGGATAGGATAGGATAGAGGATAGGATAGGACAGAGGATAGGATAGGATAGAGGACAGGATAGGATAGAGGACTGGATAGGATACAGAAAAGGATAGGATTGAGGAGAGATTATAGGATAGGATAGAGGATTGGATAGGATACAGGATAGGATAGGATAGAGGATAGGTTAGGGGATTTGATAGGATAGAGGATAGGATAGGATAGAAGATAGGATAGGATAGAGGATAGGATAGGATAGAGGATAGGATAGGATAGAGGATAGGGTAGGATAGAGGATAGGATAGACGATAGGATAGTATAGAGGATACGATAGGATAGAGGATAGGATAGTACAGAGGATAGGATAGGGGATTTGATAGGATAGAGGATAGGATAGGATAGAAGATAGGATAGGATAGAGGATAGGGTAGGATAGAGGATAGGATAGAATAGAGGATAGGATAGGATAGAGGATTGGATAGAGGATAGGATAGGATAGAGGATAGGATAGGATAGAGGATAGGATAGACGACAGGATAGGATAGAGGATAGGATAGGATAGAGGATAGGATAGGATAGAGGATAGGATAGGATAGAGGATAGGGTAGGATAGAGGATAGGATAGACGATAGGATAGGATAGAGAATAGGATAGGATAGAGGATAGGATATGATAGAGGATAGGATAGGATAGAGGATAGGATAGGACAGAGGATAGGATAGGATAGAGGACAGGATAGGATAGAGGACTGGATAGGATACAGAAAAGGATAGGATTGAGGAGAGATTTTGGATAGGATAGAGGATTGGATAGGATACAGGATAGGATAGGATAGAGGATAGGTTAGGGGATTTTATAGGATAGAGAATAGGATAGGATAGAAGATAGGATAGGATAGAGGATAGGATAGGATAGAGGATAGGATAGGATAGAGGATAGGGTAGGATAGAGGATAGGATAGACGATAGGATAGGATAGAGGATACGATAGGATAGAGGATAGGATAGTACAGAGGATAGGATAGGGGATTTGATAGGATAGAGGATAGGATAGGATAGAAGATAGGATAGGATAGAGGATAGGGTAGGATAGAGGATAGGATAGAATAGAGGATAGGATAGGATAGGGGATTGGATAGAGGATAGGATAGGATAGAGGATATTATAGGATAGAGGATATGATAGGATAGAGGATAGGCTAGGATAGAGGATAGGATAGGATAGAGGATAGGATAGGAAAGAGGATAGGATAGACGACAGGATAGGATAGAGGATAGGATAGGATAGAGGATAGGATAGGATAGAGGATAGGATAGGATAGAGGATAGGATAGAGGATAGGATAGAGGATAGGATAGATGATAGGATAGGAAAGAGGATTGGATAGGATACAGGAAACGATAGGATTGATGATAGATTATAGGATAGGATAGAGGATAAGGTAGGATAGAGGATAGGATAGACGATACGATAGGATAGAGGATACGATAGGATAGAGGATAGGATAGTACAGAGGATAGGATAGGGGATTTGATAGGATAGAGGATAGGATAGGATAGAAGATAGGATAGGATAGAGGATAGGATAGGATAGAGGGCAGGATAGGATACAGGATAGGATAGGATAGAGGATTGAACAGGATACAGGAAAGGATAGGTTTGAGGATAGATGATAGGATAGGATAGAGGATAGGATAGGGTAGAGGATAGGATAGACGATAGGATAG
The DNA here is from genome assembly GCF_050948215.1 of Halictus rubicundus. Taxonomy (NCBI): domain Eukaryota; kingdom Metazoa; phylum Arthropoda; class Insecta; order Hymenoptera; family Halictidae; genus Halictus; species Halictus rubicundus. The sequence goes on from NW_027488608.1 coordinate 887,477, forward strand.
GATAGAGGATAGGATAGGATAGAGGATAGGATAGGATAAAGGATAGGATAGGATAGAGGATAGGATAGGATAGAGGATATGATAGACGACAGAATAGGATAGACGATAGGATAGGATAGAGGATACGATAGGATAGAGGATAGGATAGTACAGAGGATAGGATAGGGGATTTGATAGGATAGAGGATAGGATAGGATAGAAGATAGGATAGGATAGAGGATAGGATAGGATAGAGGATAGGATAGAATAGAGGATAGGATAGGATAGAGGATTGGATAGAGGATACAGGAAACGATAGGATTGATGATAGATTATAGGATAGGATAGAGGATAGGATAGGATAGAGGACAGGATAGGATACAGGATAGGATAGGATAGAGGATAGGATAGGATAGAGGATAGGGTAGGATAGAGGATAGGATAGACGATAGGATAGGATAGAGGATACGATAGGATAGAGGATAGGATAGTACAGAGGATAGGATAGGGGATTTGATAGGATAGAGGATAGGATAGGATAGAAGATAGGATAGGATAGAGGATAGGATAGGATAGAGGATAGGATAGAATAGAGGATAGGATAGGATAGAGGATTGGATAGATAATAGGATAGGATAGAGGATATTATAGGATAGAGGATATGATAGGATAGAGGATAGGCTAGGATAGAGGATAGGATAGGATAGAGGATAGGATAGGATAGAGGATAGGATAGGATAGAGGATAGGATAGACGACAGGATAGGATAGAGGATAGGATAGGATAGAGGATAGGATAGGATAGAGGATAGGATAGGATAGAGGATAGGATAGAGGATAGGATAGAGGATAGGATAGGATAGAGAATAGGATAGGATAGAGGATAGGATATGATAGAGGAGAGGATAGGATAGAGGATAGGATAGGACAGAGGATAGGATAGGATAGAGGACAGGATAGGATAGAGGACTGGATAGGGTACAGAAAAGGATAGGATTGAGGATAGATTATAGGATAGGATAGAGGATTGGATAGGATACAGGATAGGATAGGATAGAGGATAGGTTAGGGGATTTGATAGGATAGAGGATAGGATAGGATAGAGGATAGGATAGGATTGAGGATAGATGATAGGATAGGAAAGAGGATTGGATAGGATACAGGAAAGGATAGGATTGATGATAGATTATAGGATAGGATAGAGGATTGGATAGGATACAGGATAGGATAGGATAGAGGATAGGATAGGATAGAGGATAGGATAGGATAGAGGATAGGATAGGATAGAGAATAGGATAGGATAGAGGATAGGATAGGATAGAGGATAGGATAGGACAGAGGATAGGATAGGGGATTTGATAGGATAGAGGATAGGATAGGATAGAAGATAGGATAGGATAGAGGATAGGATAGGATAGAGGATAGGATAGGATAGAGGATTGGATAGAGGATAGGATAGGATAGAGGATATTATAGGATAGAGGATATGATAGGATAGAGGATAGGCTAGGATAGAGGATTGGATAGGATAGAGGATAGATGATAGGATAGGATAGAGGATAGGATAGGATACAGGATAGGATAATATAGAGGATAGGCTAGGGTAGAGGATTGGATAGGATAGAAGATAGATGATAGGATAGGATAGAGGATTGGATAGGATACAGGATAGGATAGGATAGATGATAGGATAGGGGATTTGATAGGATAGAGGATAGGATAGGATAGAAGATAGGATAGGATAGAGGATAGGATATGATAGAGGATAGGATAGGATAGAGGATAGGATAGAGGATAGGATAGGATAGACGATACTATAGGATAGAGGATAGGATAGGATAGAGGATAGGATAGGATAGAGGATCGGATAGGATACAGGATAGGATAGGATAGAGGATAGGATAGGATAGAGGATAGGATAGGATAGAGGATAGGATAGGATAGAGGATAGGATAGGATAGAGGACAGGATAGAGGACAGGATAGGATAGAGGATTGGATAGGATACAGAAAAGGATAGGATTGAGGATAGAGGATAGGATAGGATAGAGGATTGGATAGGATACAGGATAGGATAGGATAGGGGATAGGATAGGGGATTTGATAGGATAGAGGATAGGATAGGATAGAGGATAGGATAGGATAGAGGATAGGATAGGATAGAGGACAGGACAGGATAGAGGAAAGGATAGGATAGAGGATAGGATAGGATAGAGGATAGGATAGGATAGAGAATAGGATAGGATAGAGGATAGGATAGGATAGAGGATAGGATAGGACAGAGGATAGGATAGGGGATTTGATAGGATAGAGGATAGGATAGGATAGAAGATAGGATAGGATAGAGGATAGGATAGGATAGAGGATAGGATAGGATAGAGGATTGGATAGAGGATAGGATAGGATAGAGGATATTATAGGATAGAGGATATGATAGGATAGAGGATAGGCTAGGATAGAGGATTGGATAGGATAGAGGATAGATGATAGGATAGGATAGAGGATAGGATAGGATACAGGATAGGATAATATAGAGGATAGGCTAGGGTAGAGGATTGGATAGGATAGAAGATAGATGATAGGATAGGATAGAGGATTGGATAGGATAGAGGATTGGGTAGAGGATAGGATAGGATAGAGGATATTATAGGATAGAGGATATGATAGAGGATAGGATAGAGGATAGGATAGGATAGAGGACAGGATAGGATACAGGATAGGATAGGATAGAGGATAGGATAGGATAGAGGATAGGGTAGGATAGAGGATAGGATAGACGATAGGATAGGATAGAGGATACGATAGGATAGAGGATAGGATAGTACAGAGGATAGGATAGGGGATTTGATAGGATAGAGGATAGGATAGGATAGAAGATAGGATAGGATAGAGGATAGGATAGGATAGAGGATAGGATAGAATAGAGGATAGGATAGGATAGAGGATTGGATAGATAATAGGATAGGATAGAGGATATTATAGGATAGAGGATATGATAGGATAGAGGATAGGCTAGGATAGAGGATAGGATAGGATAGAGGATAGGATAGGATAGAGGATAGGATAGGATAGAGGATAGGATAGACGACAGGATAGGATAGAGGATAGGATAGGATAGAGGATAGGATAGGATAGAGGATAGGATAGGATAGAGGATAGGATAGAGGATAGGATAGAGGATAGGATAGGATAGAGAATAGGATAGGATAGAGGATAGGATATGATAGAGGAGAGGATAGGATAGAGGATAGGATAGGACAGAGGATAGGATAGGATAGAGGACAGGATAGGATAGAGGACTGGATAGGGTACAGAAAAGGATAGGATTGAGGATAGATTATAGGATAGGATAGAGTATTGGATAGGATACAGGATAGGATAGGATAGAGGATAGGTTAGGGGATTTGATAGGATAGAGGATAGGATAGGATAGAGGATAGGATAGGATTGAGGATAGATGATAGGATAGGAAAGAGGATTGGATAGGATACAGGAAAGGATAGGATTGATGATAGATTATAGGATAGGATAGAGGATTGGATAGGATACAGGATAGGATAGGATAGAGGATAGGATAGGATAGAGGATAGGATAGGATAGAGGATAGGATAGGATAGAGAATAGGATAGGATAGAGGATAGGATAGGATAGAGGATAGGATAGGACAGAGGATAGGATAGGGGATTTGATAGGATAGAGGATAGGATAGGATAGAAGATAGGATAGGATAGAGGATAGGATAGGATAGAGGATAGGATAGGATAGAGGATTGGATAGAGGATAGGATAGGATAGAGGATATTATAGGATAGAGGATATGATAGGATAGAGGATAGGCTAGGATAGAGGATTGGATAGGATAGAGGATAGATGATAGGATAGGATAGAGGATAGGATAGGATACAGGATAGGATAATATAGAGGATAGGCTAGGGTAGAGGATTGGATAGGATAGAAGATAGATGATAGGATAGGATAGAGGATTGGATAGGATACAGGATAGGATAGGATAGATGATAGGATAGGGGATTTGATAGGATAGAGGATAGGATAGGATAGAAGATAGGATAGGATAGAGGATAGGATATGATAGAGGATAGGATAGGATAGAGGATAGGATAGAGGATAGGATAGGATAGAGGATAGGATAGGATAGAGGATCGGATAGGATACAGGATAGGATAGGATAGAGGATAGGATAGGATAGAGGATAGGATAGGATAGAGGATAGGATAGGATAGAGGATAGGATAGGATAGAGGACAGGATAGAGGACAGGATAGGATAGAGGATTGGATAGGATACAGAAAAGGATAGGATTGAGGATAGAGGATAGGATAGGATAGAGGATTGGATAGGATACAGGATAGGATAGGATAGGGGATAGGATAGGGGATTTGATAGGATAGAGGATAGGATAGGATAGAGGATAGGATAGGATAGAGGATAGGATAGGATAGAGGACAGGACAGGATAGAGGAAAGGATAGGATAGAGAATAGGATTGGATAGAGGATAAGATAGGATAGAGGATAGGATAACATAGAGGACAGGATAGGATAGAGGATAGGATACGATATAGGATAGGATAGGATAGAGCATACGATAGAGGATAGGATAGGATAGAGAATAGGATAGGATACATGGTATTCTGGGTAGAGGATAGAATAGGATAGAGGATAAGATAGGGGATTGGATAGGATAGAGGATAGGATAAGTAAGAGGATAGGATAGAGGAAAGGATAGGATTGAGGATGGGATAGGATAGAGGATAGGATTGGATAGAGGATAGTATAGGATAGAGGATAAGATAGGATAGAGGACAGGATAGGATAGAGGATAGGATTGGATAGAGGATAGGATAAGTAAGAGGATAGGATAGGATAGAGGATAGGATTGGATAGAGGATAGGATAGGATAGAGGATAGGATAGGATAGAGGATAGGATAGGATAGAGTATAGGATACGATAGAGGATAGGATAGGATAGAGGATCGGATAGGATAGAGGATAAGATTGGATAGAGGATAGTATAGGATACAGGATAGGATAGACGATAGGATTGGATAGAGGATAGGATATGATAGAGGATAGGATACGATAGTTGATAGGATAGGATCGAGCATACGATAGAGGATAGGATAGGATAGAGAATAGGATAGGATACATGGTATTATAGGGTAGAGGATAGAATAGGATAGAGGATAGGATTGGATACAGGATAGGATAGGATAGGATTGATGATAGGATAGGATAGAGGATAGGATAGGATAGAGGATAGGATTGGATAGAGGATAGGATAGGATAGAGGATAGGATAGGATAGAGGATAGGATAAGTAAGAGGATAGGATAGGATAGAGGATAGGATAGGATAGTTGATAGGATAGGATAGAGGATAGGATACGATAGAACATACGATATTATAGAAAAATGGATACGATAGAGGATAGGATAGGATAGAGTATAGGATACGATAGAGGATAGGATAGGATAGAGTATAGGATAGGATAGAGGATAGGATAGGATAGGATAGGATAGAGGATAGGATAGGATAGTTGATAGGATAGGATAGAGGATAGGATACGATAGAACATACGATATTATAGAAAAATGGATACGATAGAGGATAGGATAGGATAGAGGATAGGATATGGGATTGCCTAGGATAGAGGATAGGATAGGATAGAGGATCGGATAGGATAGAGGATAGGATAGGATAGAGGATAGGATAAGTAAGAGGATAGGATAGGATAGAGGATAGTATAGACGAAAGGATAGGATTGATGATGGGATAGGATAGAGGATAGGATAGGATAGAGGATAGGATTGGATAGAGGATAGGATAGGATAGAGGATAGGATAGGATAGAGGATAGGATAGGATAGAGGATAGGATTGGATAGAGGATAGGATATGATAGAGGATAGGATACGATAGTTGATAGGATAGGATCGAGCATACGATAGAGGATAGGATAGGATAGAGAATAGGATAGGATACATGGTATTATAGGGTAGAGGATAGAATAGGATAGAGGATAGGATTGGATACAGGATAGGATAGGATAGAGGATAGGATAGGATAGAGGATAGGATAAGTAAGAGGATAGGATAGGATAGAGGATAGTATAGGCGAAAGGATAGGATTGATGATGGGATAGGATAGAGGATAGGATAGGATAAAGGATAGGATTGGATAGAGGATAGGATAGGATAGAGGATAGGATAGGATAGAGGATAGGATAAGTAAGAGGATAGGATAGGATAGAGGATAGTATAGACGAAAGGATAGGATTGATGATGGGATAGGATAGAGGATAGGATAGGATAGAGGATAGGATTGGATAGAGGATATGATAGGATAGAGGATAGGATAGGATAGAGGATAGTATAGACGAAAGGATAGGATTGATGATGGGATAGGATAGAGGATAGGATAGGATAGAGGATAGGATTGGATAGAGGATAGGATAGGATAGAGGATAGGATAGGATAGAGGATAGGATAAGTAAGAGGATAGGATAGGATAGAGGATAGGATTGGATAGAGGATAGGATAGGATAGAGGATAGGATAGGATAGAGGATAAGATAGGATAGAGGATAGGATAAGATAGAGGACAGGATAGGATAGAGGATAGGATACGATAGAGGATAGGATAGGATAGAGTATAGGATACGATAGAGGATAGGATAGGATAGAGTATAGGATAGGATAGAGGATAGGATAGGATAGGATAGGATAGGATAGAGGATAGGATAGGATAGTTGATAGGATAGGATAGAGGATAGGATACGATAGAACATACGATATTATAGAAAAATGGATACGATAGAGGATAGAATAGGATAGAGGATAGGATATGGGATTGCCTAGGATAGAGGATAGGATAGGATAGAGGATCGGATAGGATAGAGGATAGGATAGGATAGAGGATAGGATAAGTAAGAGGATAGGATAGGATAGAGGATAGGATTGATGATGGGATAGGATGGAGGATAGGATAGGATAGAGGATAGGATTGGATAGAGGATAGGATAGGATAGAGGATAGTATAGGATAGAGGATAGGATAGGATAGAGGATAGGATTGGATAGAGGATAGGATATGATAGAGGATAGGATACGATAGTTGATACGATAGGATCGAGCATACGATAGAGGATAGGATAGGATAGAGAATAGGATAGGATACATGGTATTATAGGGTAGAGGATAGAATAGGATAGAGGATAGGATTGGATACAGGATAGGATAGGATAGAGGATAGGATAGGATAGAGGATAGGATAAGTAAGAGGATAGGATAGGATAGAGGATAGGATTGGATAGAGGATAGGATAGGATAGAGGAGAGGATAGGATAGAGGATAGGATAAGTAAGAGGATAGGATAGGATAGAGGATAGTATAGGCGAAAGGATAGGATTGATGATGGGATAGGATAGAGGATAGGATAGGATAGAGGATAGGATTGGATAGAGGATAGGATAGGATAGAGGATAGGATAGGATAGAGGATAGGATAAGTAAGAGGATAGGATAGGATAGAGGATAGTATAGACGAAAGGATAAGATTGATGATGGGATAGGATAGAAGATAGGATAGGATAGAGGATAGGATTGGATAGAGGATAGGATAGGATAGAGGATAGGATAGGATAGAGGATAGGATAAGTAAGAGGATAGGATAGGATAGAGGATAGGATTGGATAGAGGATAGGATAGGATAGAGGATAGGATAGGATAGAGGATAGGATAAGTAAGAGGATAGGATAGAATAGAGGATGGGATAGGATAGAGGAAAGGATAGGATAGAGGATAGGATTGGATAGAGGATAAGATAGGATAGAGGATAGTATAGACGAAAGGATAGAATTGATGATGGGATAGGATAGAGGATAGGATAGTATAGAGGATAGGATTGGATAGAGGATAGGATAGGATAGAGGATAGGATAGGATAGAGGATAGGATAAGTAAGAGGATAGGATAGGATAGAGGATAGGATTGGATAGAGGATAGGATAGGATAGAGGATAGGATAGGATAGAGGATAAGATAGGATAGAGGATAGGATAAGATAGAGGACAGGATAGGATTGAGGTTAGGATACGATAGAGGATAGGATAGGATAGAGTATAGGATACGATAGAGGATAGGATAGGATAGAGTATAGGATAGGATAGAGGATAGGATAGGATAGGATAGGATAGGATAGAGGATAGGATAGGATAGTTGATAGGATAGGATAGAGGATAGGATACGATAGAACATACGATATTATAGAAAAATGGATACGATAGAGGATAGGATAGGATAGAGTATAGGATACGATAGAGGATAGGATAGGATAGAGTATAGGATAGGATAGAGGATAGGATAGGATAGGATAGGATAGAGGATAGGATAGGATAGTTGATAGGATAGGATAGAGGATAGGATACGATAGAACATACGATATTATAGAAAAATGGATACGATAGAGGATAGGATAGGATAGAGGATAGGATATGGGATTGCCTAGGATAGAGGATAGGATAGGATAGAGGATCGGATAGGATAGAGGATAGGATAGGATAGAGGATAGGATAAGTAAGAGGATAGGATAGGATAGAGGATAGTATAGACGAAAGGATAGGATTGATGATGGGATAGGATAGAGGATAGGATAGGATAGAGGATAGGATTGGATAGAGGATAGGATAGGATAGAGGATAGGATAGGATAGAGGATAGGATAGGATAGAGGATAGGATTGGATAGAGGATAGGATATGATAGAGGATAGGATACGATAGTTGATAGGATAGGATCGAGCATACGATAGAGGATAGGATAGGATAGAGAATAGGATAGGATACATGGTATTATAGGGTAGAGGATAGAATAGGATAGAGGATAGGATTGGATACAGGATAGGATAGGATAGAGGATAGGATAGGATAGAGGATAGAATAGGATAGAGGATAGGATTGGATACAGGATAGGATAGGATAGAGGATAGGATAGGATAGAGGATAGGATAAGTAAGAGGATAGGATAGGATAGAGGATAGTATAGGCGAAAGGATAGGATTGATGATGGGATAGGATAGAGGATAGGATAGGATAAAGGATAGGATTGGATAGAGGATAGGATAGGATAGAGGATAGGATAGGATAGAGGATAGGATAAGTAAGAGGATAGGATAGGATAGAGGATAGTATAGACGAAAGGATAGGATTGATGATGGGATAGGATAGAGGATAGGATAGGATAGAGGATAGGATTGGATAGAGGATATGATAGGATAGAGGATAGGATAGGATAGAGGATAGTATAGACGAAAGGATAGTATAGACGAAAGGATAGGATTGATGATGGGATAGGATAGAGGATAGGATAGGATAGAGGATAGGATTGGATAGAGGATAGGATAGGATAGAGGATAGGATAGGATAGAGGATAGGATAAGTAAGAGGATAGGATAGGATAGTGGATAGGATTGGATAGAGGATAGGATAGGATAGAGGATAGGATAGGATAGAGGATAAGATAGGATAGAGGATAGGATAAGATAGAGGACAGGATAGGATAGAGGATACGATACGATAGAGGATAGGATAGGATAGAGTATAGGATACGATAGAGGATAGGATAGGATAGAGTATAGGATAGGATAGAGGATAGGATAGGATAGGATAGGATAGGATAGAGGATAGGATAGGATAGTTGATAGGATAGGATAGAGGATAGGATACGATAGAACATACGATATTATAGAAAAATGGATACGATAGAGGATAGAATAGGATAGAGGATAGGATATGGGATTGCCTAGGATAGAGGATAGGATAGGATAGAGGATAGGATAAGTAAGAGGATAGGATAGGATAGAGGATAGGATTGATGATGGGATAGGATGGAGGATAGGATAGGATAGAGGATAGGATTGGATAGAGGATAGGATAGGATAGAGGATAGTATAGGATAGAGGATAGGATAGGATAGAGGATAGGATTGGATAGAGGATAGGATATGATAGAGGATAGGATACGATAGTTGATACGATAGGATCGAGCATACGATAGAGGATAGGATAGGATAGAGAATAGGATAGGATACATGGTATTATAGGTAGAGGATAGAATAGGATAGAGGATAGGATTGGATACAGGATAGGATAGGATAGAGGATAGGATAGGATAGAGGATAGGATAAGTAAGAGGATAGGATAGGATAGAGGATAGGATTGGATAGAGGATAGGATAGGATAGAGGATAGGATAGGATAGAGGATAGGATAAGTAAGAGGATAGGATAGGATAGAGGATAGTATAGGCGAAAGGATAGGATTGATGATGGGATAGGATAGAGGATAGGATAGGATAGAGGATAGGATTGGATAGAGGATAGGATAGGATAGAGGATAGGATAGGATAGAGGATAGGATAAGTAAGAGGATAGGATAGGATAGAGGATAGTATAGACGAAAGGATAAGATTGATGATGGGATAGGATAGAAGATAGGATAGGATAGAGGATAGGATTGGATAGAGGATAGGATAGGATAGAGGATAGGATAGGATAGAGGATAGGATAAGTAAGAGGATAGGATAGGATAGAGGATAGGATTGGATAGAGGATAGGATAGGATAGAGGATAGGATAGGATAGAGGATAGGATAAGTAAGAGGATAGGATAGAATAGAGGATGGGATAGGATAGAGGAAAGGATAGGATAGAGGATAGGATTGGATAGAGGATAAGATAGGATAGAGGATAGTATAGACGAAAGGATAGAATTGATGATGGGATAGGATAGAGGATAGGATAGTATAGAGGATAGGATTGGATAGAGGATAGGATAGGATAGAGGATAGGATAGGATAGAGGATAGGATAAGTAAGAGGATAGGATAGGATAGAGGATAGGATTGGATAGAGGATAGGATAGGATAGAGGATAGGATAGGATAGAGGATAAGATAGGATAGAGGATAGGATAAGATAGAGGACAGGATAGGATAGAGGATAGGATACGATAGAGGATAGGATAGGATAGAGTATAGGATACGATAGAGGATAGGATAGGATAGAGTATAGGATAGGATAGAGGATAGGATAGGATAGGATAGGATAGGATAGAGGATAGGATAGGATAGTTGATAGGATAGGATAGAGGATAGGATACGATAGAACATACGATATTATAGAAAAATGGATACGATAGAGGATAGAATAGGATAGAGGATAGGATATGGGATTGCCTAGGATAGAGGATAGGATAGGATAGAGGATCGGATAGGATAGAGGATAGGATAGGATAGAGGATAGGATAAGTAAGAGGATAGGATAGGATAGAGGATAGGATTGATGATGGGATAGGATAGAGGATAGGATAGGATAGAGGATAGGATTGGATAGAGGATAGGATAGGATAGAGGATAGTATAGGATAGAGGATAGGATAGGATAGAGGATAGGATTGGATAGAGGATAGGATATGATAGAGGATAGGATACGATAGTTGATACGATAGGATCGAGCATACGATAGAGGATAGGATAGGATAGAGAATAGGATAGGATACATGGTATTATAGGGTAGAGGATAGAATAGGATAGAGGATAGGATTGGATACAGGATAGGATAGGATAGAGGATAGGATAGGATAGAGGATAGGATAAGTAAGAGGATAGGATAGGATAGAGGATAGGATTGGATAGAGGATAGGATAGGATAGAGGATAGGATAGGATAGAGGATAGGATAAGTAAGAGGATAGGATAGGATAGAGGATAGTATAGGCGAAAGGATAGGATTGATGATGGGATAGGATAGAGGATAGGATAGGATAGAGGATAGGATTGGATAGAGGATAGGATAGGATAGAGGATAGGATAGGATAGAGGATAGGATAAGTAAGAGGATAGGATAGGATAGAGGATAGTATAGACGAAAGGATAAGATTGATGATGGGATAGGATAGAAGATAGGATAGGATAGAGGATAGGATTGGATAGAGGATAGGATAGGATAGAGGATAGGATAGGATAGAGGATAGGATAAGTAAGAGGATAGGATAGGATAGAGGATAGGATTGGATAGAGGATAGGATAGGATAGAGGATAGGATAGGATAGAGGATAGGATAGAATAGAGGATGGGATAGGATAGAGGAAAGGATAGGATAGAGGATATGATTGGATAGAGGATAAGATAGGATAGAGGATAGGATAAGATAGAGGACAGGATAGGATAGAGGATAGGATACGATAGAGGATAGGATAGGATAGAGTATAGGATACGATAGAGGATAGGATAGGATAGAGTATAGGATAGGATAGAGGATAGGATAGGATAGGATAGGATAGAGGATAGGATAGGATAGAGGATAGGATAAGTAAGAGGATAGGATAGGATAGAGGATAGTATAGGCGAAAGGATAGGATTGATGATGGGATAGGATAGAGGATAGGATAGGATAGAGGATAGGATTGTATAGAGGATAGGATAGGATAGAGGATAGGATAGGATAGAGGATAGGATAAGTAAGAGGATAGGATAGAATAGAGGATAGGATA